>NW_003456419.1:580832-585926 GCF_000151425.1 Trichophyton rubrum CBS 118892 | reverse complement strand
AAAACGAACCGTGGTTGGTGGGTCCTTTGGATGCGTTTACTCACTCCACCGGACCTCCCCGGCCCACATGCAACCTCCAGCAACGGCAAGAAGAGCGGCTCCAGCGATGCACAATCGCAAGCTACAGCTGGAACCTCCTCGAGGCATCTCGAAAGCCACATGTCAAGAGAAGAGCATTGCGAACCCACTGCTAATGTAGCGTTTCTTGTGAGAAAAGCAAGTGATTCCAACCAGTCAGGCAGAGGACACATCCGAAGCCAAAGCGGGCCAGGATTCTTTCGAAGTATTGGCGGTCGGTTTGGAAGAGAATTGGAAGGGTGGTCCGGGACGCCCGGAGGACTTGTCGAAGGAGTTGGGCTTGATGCAAAGAAGTACATCGATGCATTAATCAACCTGAATAGGTAGATGTCGGCCGTTGTTAGTCGTACACTGGCAAGCGTCAAACTTTTCAGCTTAGTTGAGACTAGTCAAGGAAATTAATGAACCCAACAAATATATGGGTGTTTAACATATAAATCGTTTCCTTCAAGAGCGGATCTTCCGAGTGAGTCCTTCTTGTCGAGGTCGTTGTCATATATACTGTATTACGTCTCAGGCTGCATTACCAAGGCAAAGTTCCCGAGAGATAACTTAAAGAAGGCTGCAACTACTTGTTGTGCCTTGTATATCTGCGACCTCAACTCCACATCTGTCAGCCATCCTTCCCCCGCTGCTGATAAATAGTAAATTGCTCCCGGGCCCCCAGGGTCAAAAGATTCTTTGAAATTCTATCCTACAAGTACGGAAAATACAATAGTATCTGTGGGTTATATCAGAGCGATTTAAACCAGCAAACATGGTTTCAGCAGAGTATCCAAGAATGGACTTCAAAGTAAGCAGATATTCGGCGGGATATCAATTAATTATCTAGTTTCCTCCTGCTAATAGAATATGATAGGAATTTTACAACACGATCGATGGCAAGCGTACTACTACTACAGTAACTCGTCACGGCATTAATCCAGCCAACAAGAAACCCCTTACCGAAGTTCCTGTGTGTACCCAAGCCGACCTTGACATCGCAGTTTCGGCCGCAAGGACTGCGTTCAACAAATGGTCGAAAACTACTTTCGAAGAGCGTAGGGCGGCTCTTCATTGCTATGCAGATGGTCTCGATCACTACAAGGACGAGTTCGCCAACCTCCTAGTCACAGAGCAAGGCAAGCCGTTAGCCCAGGCTCAGACCGAGGCATGGGCTGCGGTGGCTTTCCTTAGGGGCATTTCCTCACTAAGTATGAATGAAGAGGTCCTTGAAGACACAGACAAGCATAAGATCATTAGCCGATATACCCCATTAGGTGTTGCTTGTGGTATTGTTCCATGGAACTACCCCCTTCTCCTCGCCTGTGGGAAGATAGCAGCCGCCATCTATACCGGGAACGCAATTATTCTGAAGCCGTCGCCTTTTACTCCCTATTGTGGCCTAAAATTAGGCGAGCTCGGCATGCAGTACTTTCCTCCTGGCGTTCTGCAAGTTCTTAGTGGTGGAGATGATCTAGGTCCGATGATGACCGCCCACTCGGGGATTGACAAGATAAGCTTCACCGGCTCAATTGCGACGGGAAAGAAAGTTATGGAAAGCTGTGCAAAGTCGCTGAAAAGAGTGACGCTTGAACTAGGTGGAAACGATGCGGCTGTTGTGTGCGAAGATGTAGATCTCGAGGAAGTTATTCCAAAGGTAGGAGGGAATCGACTCCTCTTTCAAGAGTTTGAATTTTATTATTATTGCAATTCGCATTCTGACGAGTCTCGTAGATTGCCGCGGCTTGCTTCTACTGCTCCAGCCAAATCTGCATGATGATAAAACGGCTATATGTTCACGAGAAGATATATGATCAGTTCCGTGATGCCTTGGTCAAATATACTTCAGCCCTAAAAGTGGGCGAAGGCCACGATCCAGATTCGTTCATCGGTCCCATCCAAAACAATATGCAGTATGAGAAGGTCAAATCACTTATCGAGGCTATCAAAGCGGAAGGCGTTAGGCCTATTCTTGGAGGAGAAGTCGAGGAGTCAGAAGGCTACTACATCAAGCCTACTATCATCGACAACCCGCCAGATACTTCCCTCGCAGTGACTGAGGAACCCTTTGGCCCAGTCCTTCCTCTCCTCAAATGGTCTGATGAAGATGAGGTTATTGCTCGTGCAAATGACTCTAACATGGGCCTTGGGGCATCTGTATGGAGTAAAGACCTTGTCCGCGCTGAGAGAATCCTCAGGCGGTTTGATTCTGGCGTTGCCTGGATTAACTGCCATTTCGATGCTTTGCCTCATATCCCGTTTGGAGGACATAAATACAGCGGTATCGGAACCGAATTTGGCGTGGAAGGACTTAAGCAGTACTGTAACCACCAAGCTCTTTGGCTGAGCAAGAAATAATGGTTTTTCTCTCCAGACCTGAAAGCGTAGTCCGGAATGTGTCTTATAATGCATCAATTTCCTCGGTTCATAGTGTTTTGGTTAGGGTATCCATCTTCACAAGCAACAAGAATGATAATGGCTTCCTTCAAGGATATAATAGCATCTCATATCCAGATATCAACATATTCATTATATTCATTGAACCGGGTTCGGTTGGGAAGAGGTAGACATAATGTCCCGACAAGTCGACCCCTGTGTCTTGGAATTTAACCATCTTCTAGGTATATCTGCACCTCAACATCTGAGCAAGGCTGCCACATGCTTTTAATATCGATCATTCACGGTTAGACTTTGTCCTGTTCCTTGGTTACACCCGCCGCAATAAACGGGAGTTTCCCGTCTAGTCTTGATAATCGAACAAACATGATATTTCTCTCACCGGAGACCAGAGAAACGAGGTTCAGGAGATGCATTTCCACTGGATATCCGTGTGTTATGCAATGGGATGTTCAAATCTAGAGCCTCAGAGTTGCCAGGTTGGAATGAGCTGAAGAGAGCAATCTCCACCAGCTCGGCATTAGTTAGTTATACGAGGCCCGCTAACCACTCAGAGTGTGAGCAGCCGCAAAATATACCATATCAGGAGGATATGACTCCACCATCTTCCCTGTCCATGGGATGGAGTATGGACGGCATGAGTGAATTCCCGGGTTGAGCAAGTCGCTGCACGGCATGGTCGTGGCCCCTTTAACAGGGCCCTCTCCCGCCAATTTGCTGTCTATACGAGAATTTTTATATCACCTCATCTGACGCGGTACACCTTTGAAGGAAGTATTCACTACTGAAAGGGCTCCGAATTTCTTATCTAGAATCGAGTGCCCATCTGAACGCTCAGTTGTTTGGATATATCAAATAAGAGGCTTAAGATGGAGTGAAAGTTGCGGCACGCTCGGCCCACCCCGTCGTCGCAGACGAAATGCCCTCCCGAACGAAACAGCGGCCATCAATCTGGTTGGCCTTCATTATTTTCGCCTTCCTACCAAGTCTCACACATGGCTGGACTTGGTGGTGGACTGATGACCGTGGCGACACCCATATAGACAATGGAACCAATGACCGAAAATGCACTAAAATGACCCTCCCGAAGGGGAAACAGTATCGATGGGACTCGGAGGGTAGCATGCATTGCATCTCTCTGTTCTCAGATGATCACTGCGGAGATCGTAACGGATGGTCCTGTCCTCCATGGGGGCCTCGATACCAGGGACAAAATGTATCTTTATCATATCTCGTCAACATGAACGGCGAGGAGATATCGTCAACACCTTCATCAACTGAACCAACCCCCACCGAATCCTCTGCTAGTACCAGCAATACGTCTTCCCATGAGAGTACCTCACCCATGACATCCATTCCAACCTCACCATCAACCTCAACAAACATGCCAATACCACCAGCCGATTCAGGAAAGCTATCAAGTGGAGCCATCGCGGGGATCGTGGTTGGAGTAATAGGCCTCATTGCATTTGTAGCCTTACTGTGCTTCATATCTTATAGACTTGGACAACGAAATTCCATTGTCAAGGTATCGGTAGAGGAGCCCAAAGGCCAGTCTGGGGGATCAGGTTCACCTTCTGCTCATGAAATGCATTCTCCGACTCATCCATCGATGGCAGAATCTCAAACTATGTCAACAGCATCATCACCCCTATCACCAAGATCGGAATTGGCGGACAGTGGCATGTTCACCAAACGGCAGATGCTGTCCATGCATCAACGACCTAGGGCAACTGAGTTGCCAGACAACGGACGGCAAGAGATTGCAGCATAGTCTCGTGCATGAGAAAGCTGTGGACTATGCGACTGCTAGAAGCACGAATTGACTGCTTTTGACCACTTTTGACCACTTTTGACCACTTTTGACGAGGGAATTGCGGGAGACCATGTAGATTGATGTTCAAATGACTCGAGCTGGAGTTATCTCACCTCAAACAATCATGTAGAACTAATAGATCAATTAACAAATGTAAATATGTTATTATTCTTGGGAACTTATTCTCACATTACCGTGCCTAATGTTTAGCTTGCTTTCTCCATGCCCATCGTCTTCCTGTCAACGGTTGTAGTGAGTTGATAACCGCATCATGTACTAAAGCTCGCTCTGCCCGACCTCCCCATGATATGGAATGATCTGTTCGACTGAACTCGAGACTAAATAGCCTTTGGTCCCTCCTTCAACTTGGGGATATTTGAAGATGAGTGCTGCCCTGGCATACCTGATCTCCAACCAGGCCCTCCTGTCCATCAACAGCTCTCCAACACCCAAGCAACCGGCCGATCTTAGCGACAATACTATTTGCCCTCGAGCACCATCAGCAGAAGGAACTGACCAGAATTCCACACCAGCGGCAGTGACAAGGATGAACAGGATTGCTATGTTATGCAATCCTTCGAAGCGCATGGGTCGTTGGCATTAGAAGCCAAAAATAGCCTTTCCAGGTGCTTTAAGCTTAACTTACTACTTCTTTGCATCTGACATGCCTGTAGCTTTAATCACATACTCTAGTATGGCAGAGGAACGGGCTCTAAAGAGGGGCCAAAGGTAGCAGCATACAAGCCAACGGGTGTTTGATTATATGATCGACTAGAGTATTACGCCATGATGATAAACGAATGTGAAATGCCTGGATACGA
>NW_003456419.1:568717-580553 GCF_000151425.1 Trichophyton rubrum CBS 118892 | reverse complement strand
CGTGGTATCTCCATGGTGTTTCTTCGAGTAATTTGTGTGTTGGTAGGTATAAAAGGTCGATTCTGGGTGTTTTTTCCATTTTCTTTCGCTCCAGAAGGGGCAGAATTGAGTGTGAACTAGCAAGCAACATGAGGGGATATAGGCAACTAGGTATAAAAAGACACACAAGTCCTCGTTTATCGCTGTCCTCTTTAATACTCCGTCCAAGGTAGAGGAGAAAAGCTGGGATGATTTGATAGATGGCAGCTTGCTGGTTCCGGGCTCACAAATTAAAAGAAAACATAATTAGAGACAAAAGAGGAAAGAGAAAAAGGAAAAAGAAAAGAAAAGGAGAATAAAGGGGAAATTGAGATAGGAAAATAGTAAGAGGATTTAAAGGGAAGACAGACGGAACTGTACTCGTGGTGTTTGAGAGAGCAAAGCTGCATGATCGCCGAATGTTGTGCCTGGCAAAAAAGACTACGCTCTCTCCCTTGACATGCTGCTATCCGGATCCTCAGATGGGCGAGAACAACAAGGTGAGGGCAAATCTCGTATAACCAGACAGAAATCGCCATGAGACACATATTGCTTGTAGGGTACAGACCACCCTCAACCCACATCAACAAGGTAGAGGGTCAATAGTCAGGGACACATTGCGTTCACGCATTCTTGATCTCGTTTGTCAAAAGTCCTGTCCGCCTGGGCGACTGTTGGAGGTGAAAAAAACTGCACGCTTTGAAGAGAATCGACCTCGACCGGGTAGACGGACAACTCCTTACAAAAGCCTACACTTGGACTTCTTGGTTTTCTCTTTGGATAGCAGGGCAGCACGGGTGGCTGACTCGAAAACTTCACGGACACCCTCGTTTGTTCGGGCGGAGCACTCCAGGTACTTATATGCGCCAATCTTCTTGCGGACCTCCTCACCCTAAGACGTTTGTTAGATAAACGTTGAAAGTCACCAATAGGAAGAGAGAAACTATCACATACCTGCTCAGGGGTTACAGGCTTCTGGGAGGTCTTGTGCAGTTCCTCTATGGTTCGTTGGTCGTGTCGAAGATCCTTCTTGCATCCAACGAGAATGATAGGGTGGCCGGAGCAGAAGTGAAGGACCTCAGAGATCCACTAAAAATTTTTTTACAACACCGTTAGCAATCCGATACAAACTGTTTTGGACTGTTGTTTTATCGGCTAGATGCAGCTTTCTTACCTTCTCTTGGACGTTGTCAAGGGAGTCTGGGGAATCGATGGCGAAGCAGATCAGGATGACGTGGGAGTCTGGGTATGAAAGTGGGCGAAGACGGTCATAATCTTCCTGGCCAGCAGTATCCCATAGGGCGAGCTCAACATGCTTTCCATCAACCTCAACATCGGCAACATAGTTCTCGAAGACAGTTGGGACATAGACCTTTTGATAGAGAGAGAGGTGGTGTTAGTCAAGATATTGGATGTTATAATCACAGCCCGAAACGCGCGGTAGATGGATCGGCGGTAGCAAATATTGAGCAGGAACTAACCTCTGGGAAAGTGCCCTTCGAGAAAACGCTATAGAAAGATTAGTATGGATGTTCCAAGGCATATGACGAGCAAACACGCTGCATAAAGACGGGAGGGAGGGAGAGTGAGAGCTAGATCCGGTGTGAGACAACGGTGTTTACTTACATCAACAAACAAGTCTTTCCGCAGGCACCATCGCCAACGATGACGAGCTTACGACGGATCTCGGCCATCTGTAGTGACAACAACCCAAAACGGGTTCTTCTTATCAGTTTTCTAGAGCAAGCTGAAAAATGATAACAGGCAGACAGGGCAAGGGATACGGCCAAGGAAACTCGACGGGGTCCACGACACAACGAGGGGGACTGAACCGGAGGCTGGTGGCAAAGAGGGATGCTGGAGGAGGGGAAGAAATGTAATGTGCAAGCAGTTACATACAGTTATCTTCTTCTTCGTCTTTTTATATGTTTTCGGGTCAAGGAGCAGTGACTGGAAGAGCTGGCAACAAGGGGAGAGAGCAGGGAGAGCAAGGCGGAAAAGGGATCGAGGCGAGCAGCAAGAGGACGGGAAACGAGCTGCGAGAGGGAGAGGTCTGTGAGGATAGCCTTACTGGAGCTGCTTTCTGCTGCGTGCTGGGGCTGATCTGGGATGGGCTGTCGCTGTCTGAGATGGAGGTGATGGTTCGAAGGAAGAGAATGAAGAACTGGAGGTTGTTTCAACGGGAGGTTGAGCGTGCACACTTGTCGCTGGTTTTTGGCTCTAGCCCGCTTTGGGCTATTTTGCATCCTTTGGGCGATTTTAAGTGGGGCCCCAGCGCTATTGGTCGGCTTAGTCACGCCTTGCACACACGCACCGCGACGCCTACGTCCACCCACGCGCGTTTGGCAGCCCGGCAGGTGCGTGCGTGGAGATAGCGCGGGCCCGATTACGTCGTCGTGAGTGGCTGCAGGCCGCCTCAGCCTTACCTTGGGCTGCTTATATAATGCATTGACTTTATATAAGTTATGTATTTAACGAGGGTTACTCATATTATATTCACTCTGCATTGCTTGCCGCTTGCTGGTTGAACGGGCAGTTGTCGTCGCTAACCGCAGCATACGTAACCGTGGCTAGGGCGGGATAACTATCTGTTAAATATAGAATAAAAAGTGATACTATAGCAAGAGCCAGATGTCGCCGATATCATAGCACACTCCTCTGAGCCAGATGTATGAGATAAGAGCTGAGGGTCACGCCATCCATCGGCTAGCGTCAGTCACTGTTGGCCTCGCACCTCACAGGGATAGGCGCCCTCTAGCCAGTTGGCTGCTGTGAGACAGTTGGGGGAGGAAGGACTGCCTTGCTGCGACCTGGTTGGAAAGTAAAAGCTGCGCCGGGACCTTTTTTTTTTTCCCTTTCAGGGAGGGGTGGAGGTGGATAAGAAAAGGAGGAAAAGCCGAATATTCGAGTTGAGGCTGGAAAACTCTTTGAGAAAAGCGATCGAGAAAACATTCCCAAGAGTCACATGTGTAAAGAGGACAAGAAAGCCGGAGTAACCCGCCCAGCCTAGCGAGGTTCACTCTCGAGCTCAAAGTACTCCGTAGTGAGTTTCTAGTTAGCTCACTCCGTTAGCTCCATTTTCTCCAGGAAGCTTACCAGCACACACGACGCAGGAGTCCCATTCCCAACCTGTCAAAATCTCACTTCTTCTCCTGTCAGCCAGGGCACTGCCAGATAAGCAGACACTAAAAGGATAATTGACAACCCGGTTGGTGGCGGTGCCTTGGGAAATTGTGGCTTGTGGTGATGAAACCTCCACATTGTACCCCTTATCTGAACCTCCGGAGCCAATCATTCACCACTCTTTCAGAGTCACTGTTTGAGGTGCCCATTATTTTATTGGATCCTTGTCGGGACGTTGAGGCTTGGACCAAGCCTGACTTTCGTTCCTTTTTCTCCATCTTCCTATTGCAACAATTCACCTCCCTTAATGCGACGGGTTTCATACTTTTGACGATTGAAAGGGGGTCCTGTCCACTCTTCTGCTCTCGACTATTTTCTTTTCATGTCAATTGCAGGGATTCGAGCAGCGCACCGCCACACAGCCACAGTGATGAAAGTGTTGTTGTTTATAAGACAGTTTCTTTGTCGTTCAATAGCGTCTTGACTGACGCGGCCAGCTAGAAGACGGGAGAGCAGAACCTTCTTCCGCCTGCAAGGGGATATTAGTCTTCCATAGCTAGGACGGAGTGCAGCGTAGTTACATGGAGCTAGGAGTAACTAATCTTACGCTGATTTCATAGTTAGCTTCTTAGCGAGACGCGACAATGGATTTGGCGTGTGCATCAAGATGGGAAATCGGCTGATAGAAAACGGAATGAGCTCTATATCGTAGCTTCACATCTCCAGCTACGCATTATTCCCCTTTTCAACGCCATCCAGGCCACTATTCATCCAGCGTTGATACGGACGTCGTCTTCCCAAAAATCCAAATGGTCGTCGTCGATTGCTTCTTTGGGCAGAAGCTCGCGCCAAGAGATATCATGATTATCTAATCAAGTCAAAAATTGTGAGCATTTGGAGAAAACTGGACTTCGGCTGGGCTGGTTTTTATGTCGATGAACGACGCATTGCGGCCACCAGACACCAATGGAGAAAGTATTACGGCGAGCTGCTCTCGCGAGCAACCAGGCTAAACGCAAGGCAAAGGCAGTTCTTGAAAAGGACCGCCGCAACAAACTTCAAGGAGACCTGAAGGAGAAATTTGCGTATAACCGGAGTCTACTGGATGAAGCAATTGAGGAGCGAAAGAACCGCCGGGAGGACTGGTTGAAGGGGCCATTGGCTCCTCGAAGGAATTTTGGCGATCGCGATGTGCTCTACGGAACGGTTACAACCAATCGTCTACGGATGCCCAAGGTCCCCGAGGCGAAGAGGGTGAAATATGTGACTTTTGCTCCCGGTGACCGTGTGTGTATGGTCAGAGGGAGGGATAAGGGAAAAATTGGCAAGATTCTTCAGGTAGATGAAGAATCGCAAAGTGTTACTGTTGAAGGAGTGAATATGGTAATTTTTTCCTGCGGACGCCTGGCCTTCTTTTGACCCAGTTGCTAATTCTCTACTTTGCCCAGTTCGATGTGGAATTCCCTGCGTTTGCGTTAGCAGAAGACAGCGATAAGCGTCCATACCGCTCGTATCCCGTTCCAATTTCATTTGATGATGTCCGGCTTGTGGTTCCTCTCCAGGACCCTGCTACCAACACGGTGAAGGATGTCGTTGTTAAGCATGCCTACGGAGCCGGCCCTTTCCTAGACCGTCCATACGGCTCAACCACTCCACGACACACACGGTACATATCGGGATTAGACATTGAGATACCGTGGCCCGAAACGGAAGAGCCTGACTTTAAAGATCATCCAGTTGATACCCTCCAGATTGAAGTGGAAAACAAATCGTACCTCCCATCGCTGCAGACCTACCCAATGCCCAGCACAGTTATAGACGAGCTGAGAAACAAATACTCGAAGTTCCGCACCCGGCATGATCCAGAATACATTGCGAAGAAGGAGGAAGAAGCTGCATTCGAACAGTGGTCGAAGCAGAGGACGCTCGTGACTCCACAAACCGAGTATTTGACCAAGCTGGCTGAGGAAAAGAGGCAGCAGAGAGAGCAGGAGAAGGACGAGAATGGCAACTTCAAGCTATCTGGTGAGACTACCAATTTTATTGAGAATTTCATGGCCAAGAAGCTGCAGCAACGACAACAGCAGAAGCTTCAGGGCTGACGCAGGGCAAATACCGCATAATCTGCCCTGCAAGTTGTCAATCTTTCCAAGGCTTCGATAAGGGCTCATCGGGACTGTATATTTATCAAGCTGTATTAGAATCTTTTACGTGTACGATAATTCTTGAAATAGCGCTTCCATTCTGTTGTCATTTCTGCTGGCTAAAAGTCCTCCCATGCGACAGGGTCTAAATTGCCTTCTGGTGATTTACAATAACATAGTCATTCCCTCATTATACACATCACCTTCTTTTGTAGGCATAACGGCAAATCTGCCGAGTACCATTCACTTCGCATGTTGTTAAAGATAGGTTCTTAATGTACGGGTTGTTTGTCTGCGCGCAGCCCGCGAAAATCTTTAACCAACTTCTTAAGCTTCCAGCCTGCTTCTACTTTTAAACCAGCCACTACAACACCAGGGGCTTACTTGATATATACCAGCAACATGGGGTTCACAGTGAACGAAGCCGCTATAGACAAGGCATTCAAGGCGAATCCCGCCCTGCAAGGACGCATTCTCGAAGCTATCTGTGAGTGTTGAGCTTTTCATTTCCACGACGCGCGGGGAATGGCCAAAACCGCTTTGACAAACGCGAAAAAACGAACAAAGATCTCTCCTCTATTGAATTGTGAGATGATAAAAGAGTATGTCATGTGCTTGAATATTTGGCTAACTGTGCTGTCTCTTCCAAAATTCAGCCGAGTATCCCCAATGCGTCGGTCTGTTCGAAGACATCGCAAGGTTCATTTGCTCCGAACGGGAAGCTCACCAGAGCCAGCTTCACAGCGCTTACAGCATAGCACCCGCTACGGAAAGCCTGCAACAACAACATATCACGCCAGTTGAAGGACCTGCTTCTAAGAAAAGGAAAGTGGCCAATGGATTCGCTGGGTCTGCTGCGCCTGGGGCGATGGGAGGAGAAGACTCTGCGTTGATTGTTGGCATACAAGGGGACGCCGATTTGCAGTTATACGTGCAAGACCTCTCTTTTACCATCCCCCAAAGAAAGAAGCTCAGGCTGGAGTTTACGCAAGACCTGGGGGGCGGGAATGAATATATCAGAGCTAGAAATCAGGCTTCTGCTGAGGTTGAATTTGGCGTTCCTGTTGGCAAAATCGGTAAGAGCTGCCTCACTTTGAACCCGGAATTTCTCTAGAACGATACTCATATTACTTTTCGGGATGTAGAACATGTTCTTTGCCTCCCAGTCCCGGAGAAGGCTCAACGACAGTTCAATTTCTGCATTATACCGGAGTACAAGGATGGAATCACCAGTGCTCCGGACGGAGTGATTACGTTTGAACCTATGGTTTGGACAGTGCCTGATGCACCTCCTCGAAGTGCATATTTGGGGTCGGGAACCCCAGTGTCCGAGAGTGCGAGCTTAGCGGAGACATATCAGACATACTTCCAGAGTTTCCTAGACGGAAAATTGAAGCATGTCAAAGTATTATGTCCTGACGAGAAGGAGTTTGTGAGCGCCACCCCCGAAGCTCATCGAAAGTCCGAGAAGGCATATCACGTCAAGGCCTTCCGAGGCAGTAAAGAAGGTATACTATCCATTGTATCAGCTATCCATATCGTTTGACATTTCTAACTGGTTTCGTCTGATCTGAACAGGGTACCTCTTCTTCCTAGCTAGCGGGATCTTCTTTGGTTTCAAGAAACCTGTTCTGTTTATTGCATTTGAAAATGTGGAGTCTATTTCATATACAGCTGTGCTTCAGCGGACATTTAACCTGAACATAACAACACGCTCGGCCGCTAAGCCAGACGAAATGCAGGAGCTGGAGTTCTCAATGATTGACCAGGCTGACTATCCGGGGATTGATGCATATATCAAGAAACATGGCTTACAGGATGCCAGTCTAGCTGAGGAGCGCCGTGCAAAGAGGCTTAATATTAATGCACCAAGGGGCGGGGATGGGGCTGACGATGGAAGTGGAATGAATGACGGGAGCGTTCCGCAAGCAGAGGAAGAAGAATCCGAGCTGCAGAAGGCCCAGAGGGAACTCGAGAACCAACAAGCAGACGAAGAAGATGAAGAGGAGGATGACTACGACCCCGGAAGTGAGGGGGAGAGTGAAGGCAGTGGTTCGAGTAGTGAGGAGGAGGAGGGGGACGACAATGCACGGGGTGCGTGATTTGGTGTCCGTCATAAAAGGGGAGAAGGTTGACGTTTGGAATTAGTCTGATACCGGCGTTATTCGACATTTGGATATTCCCGTGCTGGAACATGAGGGAGCTGAACACTGGACGCTGTGTATCATTTACTTGTCTACTTGGTCACCCGTTTTGTCTTATTGTTACTCTTTGTGTTGAACCATTTGATCATCTATCAGCTTTTTATCAACGAGGTCGTTTCTCATTCACTTGGGTGCCTCTTATTGCGTTCCGCTACCGGATCGATAGGCCAGAGCACCAGTTTTCCTCGAACACAACACATCAGAGTAGTAAATAGGCAGCAACATGGGTCTATAGAATGCTATCCACTGGCGATTGTAGATATTGTATTTGATGGTAGTTAAGACGCAAGGACAGATCATAGCCCGCAACTCGAAATAACGATATTCCTCTATAAACTTCCCCCCCATCTATCGCCATTGAACTCGACTACACTGGCCCTAGGCTCTCGCAGGCTAGGAATCCAATCCCTACTATCCCCAGTAACATGAAGCCAGCCATTCAGATTGATAACTTGGGCGCTGCGTAGAAATGAATAAACACTTCGCTTGGCGCTTAAGCTACGGGCGTTCTGGCGCAGAGCCCGTCACAGCCCCTGCATGCACTGCGTATCAGGGTCAGGATGGAGGAACTGCTGACCCTTCTCGTCGGCCAACCGTCGTCTGCAGCAGCTACATGTCTTCTTCTCCTTCTTCTCCAGCTCCATCTCCCGACTTCCTCTGCGGCTTCATCTGCGTCCTCCTCGTCCTCGTCGTCGTCGCGTATCAAAAGAGAATAAGAAAAGGAGAGCAAGGTTTCCTGTTTGGGCAGATCCCGTGACCTAATTACCAGCCTGACCAATAAGCGGGCGAATAGATTACCAAGAGGCGTAGAGTACAGCAGCGTTACCGCGATACCGAGGCCTGCCAGAGCTGCCGCGCGCGCACCCAGGGGTCCTCCGTGCCGTCCTGCGGTAATACCGATACGGCCGCTGCCTCTCCCCGGCTCGAGACGAGCAAAGCAAAAGCGACGAAAGCCTTTCCTGGGCTCGTCCTCGTTCCTCTCCGTCGCCTGCGTCGTCTCTTCTTCCTCCTCCTCTTCCTCTTCCTCGCTCTGCAAACCCCCCAGAAGACCTCCTGCTCAGCAGCCGACCTGAGTGACGCTGACGCTGAAGCCGGTCGTGGACGGTCCCTCGTCTCGCCTGCTCTCGCTCCTCCTCCTCCTCCTCCTCATCTTCTCCCTCTCTCGCTGGCCTCGCTGGCCTTGCTCTTTGTCTGCTTGGCTGCGTCTTGCTCCCTGACCGACCTCCCCTCGTCCGCTGCTGGCTGCTCCCCCAGCGCTCAGCACAGAGTACAGGGCACTGCGAAGCCGTAGTCCTCAGTCTCTGCCCTCTGGGACGAGCCTGCAGTCGCTGCCATCGCCGGTTCCTGGCTCTCGAGGTGGTTGACTCGATTTCTTCTTCCTTTGAACGCCTCGCCCTTTGTGCCCCCTAATAAACCAACGCCCGGACTGTTTCGACCTCACCATCTCGTTCTGCTCCTAGATAGCGACACATATACCCGGTAGACTGCTCTTTAAAGAAGAAAGAAAAGAAAGAAAAAGAATATACAGTGATAGACTCGTCGGTTTTACTGCGTTGCCTGCCATGTCGTCGAGTTCGTCAAACGTTGTCGGTGTGCATTACCGGGTCGGGAAGAAGATCGGTGAAGGCTCCTTTGGCGTCATCTTCGAAGGCACAAACCTCCTCAACAACCAGCAGGTCGCCATCAAGTTTGTACGTCGTTCTCTTTCTTATTCTTACTACTACCCTCCCTCTCCTTAAAAGGAAAAAAGAGACTCCTCTGTTTTTGGAACCCCGTATGTCGGGCTCTTGGTTGTGTGAAAATGGAAATCTCTTACTCTTGCAACTTGTATAGGAACCCCGGAAGAGTGATGCTCCACAGCTTAGAGATGAGTATCGGACATACAAGATACTCGTTGGATGCCGTAAGTCGTTGTCGCTTCTTTTATTGTCGTTTGCAAATTCGACATAGTCTTTCTTGCTGACAGCCTTGTGTGTAGCCGGTATCCCCAATGTCTACTACTTTGGCCAGGAAGGTCTACACAACATCCTTGTCATTGACCTGCTTGGACCCAGTTTGGAGGACCTCTTCGACCACTGTAACCGCAGATTCTCCATAAAGACAGTCGTCATGGTTGCAAAGCAGATGGTACGTCGTCACCAATGTGTGCTGTATTCAACGTAAAGCAGCTAACTTACATCTTTTAGCTGTCGCGAGTACAAACTATACATGAGAAAAACCTCATCTACCGTGATATCAAACCAGACAACTTTCTAATTGGCCGGCCCAACTCGAAGGCCAGCAATGTCATACATGTCGTTGACTTCGGCATGGCTAAACAGTACCGAGACCCCAAAACCAAACAGCACATCCCTTACCGAGAGAGAAAGTCCCTATCAGGTACTGCTCGGTACATGAGTATCAACACCCACTTGGGCAGAGAGCAGTCACGTCGTGACGATCTTGAAGCCCTCGGCCACGTGTTCATGTATTTCCTACGTGGTGGTCTACCATGGCAGGGACTCAAGGCTGCTACTAACAAGCAGAAGTACGAAAAGATCGGAGAGAAGAAACAGACTACCGTCATCAAGGATCTTTGTGAAGGCTTCCCTGGTACGTTGTTATCCGTATGCGTCTGAAGGAGACGCCCTTCCCAGCTAACCAAACGTCAACAGAGGAGTTCACCAAATACCTCACGTACGTCCGCAACCTCGGGTTCGAGGACACACCCGACTACGATTATCTGCGTGACCTTTTCACCCAGGCTCTCAAGAACACGGGAGATGTAGAGGATGGAGAGTACGACTGGATGAAGCTTAATGGAGGCAAGGGTTGGGAGGCGGCAAAGCCATACTCATCTCACCACCACCTGCACGGCGCCAATGCTCTGCCTAACAGCTCTGCCCGTGACCTCCATGGTTCTGCAGCCCCCCGAGCATCCCATCGGCCTGGTGTCACTGCTGACCGTTTAAACGCCGCGCAGCCCCCGCCCCCTTCTCCTGCAAAAGCCGGAGTTGGGAAAGCGCGAGAGCGGCCAAACGCCTCAGGCGTGCCGCAAGTCAAACGTCAAAACGGAGTGGCGGGGGGACTCGAGGCTACGACACCTACAGCTTCGACACAAGCTCAATTCCAAAACTCTAATTTACATCTTCCCGGAAATCGAGTCAACACCCCAGGGAACCAGGCCATGACGAGTCAGGCACAACAACCGCGAAGGGCTCCAGAACCAGAGCCTACGTTCATGCAGAAGATAATGAAGGCGTTGTGTTGTGGTAGGTTTCGAGTCCAGAATGACTCGTAACGTTTCGTGTTAGCTAAGATGATGCGCTTGTCAAGGTTGATCGCGGGGATGCATCCTTCCTCATGCACCACTCAGCACCTCTACATTTCCTTCAACCTCTCCGATGTCTTTTTTTTTTTCTTGGACCGATGCGAACGACCTGGTCTTTACTTCTCTCTGCCATTCTCAGTCCAGGGAAAGTTCTCGTTACAACTAACCATTGGTATCTCGGGCCTTCTTCTCCACTCCAAACCGTTTTATATCGGGTCCAGTTGATTCTTTTGCTGCTGCGATGCTCGCCTTCCGATCGTTACTTGTTCCTGCCATGGCGCCTGCGCTCTTTTAGGACTCGACAACTATTTCTACTTTCATATGCCGTCCCTCCGTGTCTCGCCTGGCTCTCTGTCTCACCTACATATGCTCCTGTTGAACCACTGTTTTGAACACTTTAGACCCACAGGACCTTCTCTCTCGTTCTGCCATACCCCCATATACCCAGGCTTTACTTCACAGCTATCTTACAGGAACAAATCAAAGCAAGACAAAAATCTACTCTCCCGTTAAACAGCTGGTTTAGAACGGACTATTTTTAAACTCAGCCGAAGATATCAAGAGTTCCAGAGGGAAAGATCACTAAAAAAAAAAAAAAAAGGACAATTTTTCCTATCGTTATATATATATATATATATATTTTTTTTTTTCATGGGTCACGACATACATTTGAGAATCTTTTTAATCTAATGGCAAAGATTAAAAAAGTGCTTGTTTCCTTCATATTTTCTTTGTTCTCTGCTTCCATCTCCATCGGTTATTCAGGTATCCATATCACCCTTGACCCGCTTCCCTCGTCTTGGCTGTGATCACATATACCTGCTCAGCTATGCTCCCGATGCTCTCCCTCTGTCTAGTCTGTTCACCATCTTCTATATTAGCTCATTTTCCCCTTTTCTCTCTCTCATATGTCCTCGTCCGTACTTGGCGTTTTGTCTGCAGCAGTACTTCATCCCCTATCATCTGCTTCCCTAATGTTTTATTGTCTTGCACTTTATCTCTAATGGTTTGGCTACTTGTGTTCTGTCCGTTCGTCC
>NW_003456419.1:543293-568617 GCF_000151425.1 Trichophyton rubrum CBS 118892 | reverse complement strand
CCGCCCGCTTAATTGCACCTCAACATGATGCAACTGGTTGTGTCCCTAAAAAAAAAACCCAAAACTAAAAATAACAGCACCTGCATGCATTACTATACTGCACAGCGAGCAAGCAAGCAATGATGACTCTGTTTTTTATAGCTGCTATTTATTACCTCCGTTTCTGCCCTGCCTTTTGTTTGTCGATGTTTCCTATTTCTCTCTTCTATTTGCTTTTCCCTTTCCCGTTCTCTCTTACTAGTATAATATTGAAACTTATTTGGTGATAGACTATAATTGTTGACGTCTTGTCCTTGTCTTTTCTTTGTTATAGCGATAATGAAGAGAGCCAATAATAATATTAATTTATATAAGTGTCCATAGATATATCTATTTACCTGTCTGTTTTCTTCATCGCCCAAATACCCTAGGTTTCTCCATCAAATCTCATCTGTCTCCAGTTGGTTAACTATACCCTGTTTGATCGGCTCTTTTTAGTTTTCTCTCTGTGGCGATGGGAGGAGCCGTAGCCGCTCACCCGCATATACAGCCAGTCAAATACTGCGTACGTATCACAAGTTAATCTCCCATCCACCCACCCATTAGCATCAGCCGACATGCAAAACTAAACGCCTCCATCCAAGTGCCTAGGTTCCCCTCTGTCGGGAATCTCCTATATGCCCGCCGTCCTCCGTGACATGTAAGAAAATTTAGCCGACCCTTCTGACCAACCCCCTTTTGCCCATCGTCAATTTCAGCTCGAGATCATCCCAACATCCTTTCTCATCCTCCAATCATCTCCACCGTCGCCTATTCGTTCCTTTCCGCGCACTCACATTACAGTTTCTTTTCTGTTTGGCGGTTCCTAGCTAGCGAATGATCGCGTGTCCAGGAATGGGCAGATATGCAAGCCTTGGTTTGGTATTGGGTATATAACCTGGCAGAATCGGGGCAGGGCACGGCAGAGCAGAACAGGGCAATGCATGTTGTAACTCACTGACTATATTGGCACAGTCCGGTGTGAAGGTGTGAATTTGCCTTGGAGTAACGATGTTTTCTTTCTTTTTCTCTTCTCGTCAACTTGGTTGACGAGTTTAAGCCGTCATGTTTGCTTTTAATCTGGGAGAGAGAAAAGGAGCCAAGTTTTGGTAGAGTCTGTCACGTGATAGACTTTTGGCCCTTAGACTTCTTTTGGTCAAGCCGAAGGTGAAATTGGACGTCAAGCCCGGCTGGAGAGAGTCAAGACCGGCTGAGGATGGACGGCGATAGATGGCATGAAAGAGCCGAAGGGGGAGAGGATGTGCATTTGCTCCCCGGACGGGATGGCAAGGATGAACAATGGCAGCCATTGATTCTATCGCCGTATGCAAGGACCGGTGTTTGGTTGATGACAGTGGTGTGATACCCAGGTTGGTTTGGAGTACATGGACATAGAACGGCTTTGGCTGATCGACTGTGTAGGACTACTTGGTATATATCGGTCGATATACTTGTTTTCTGCCTTGAAATATCATCAAGTCAACCGTTCCATAGGTTGATCCGCTATAGCATACCCCGACCATATCAAACAATGGAGTCGTGAGAGATGGGTTAGCCTCCTGTATGATCTCTCGGATGGTGAATTCCGTCCCCAGAATCTGCGGCGCACACAGCTTGCCTACCCTTGTTGCCCGGCGATCAAATCGATCCAGTCCTGATACTTGCTCTCTGCACTTGCGCCATATTCTCTTCCCATCTGCTTCCCTGGCCTTGACGTTGGTGTGCGTGCCCCTTGCGACACGGCGATGAGATACCAATCAGAGGGCAGGAAAGGGGGAAGGGGGGGAGTTAGAAGGAAGTCGTGGCGTTGGAAACCAGCCTTCCTCCTCATATTCGTCATATGGAGACTTTCTCATTCGAACGGATGTTTTTCCCGCCATGCCTGTCATGAGGACGGGAACGCAGATAAGAGCATACAGAAGAAACTAACTCTCTGAGAAAAACCTACAACAAACCCAACCTAACTCCTACCTTGCAATTGGTCGCATTTGCAGTGCTTCAATATGCCTTGGCGCCGTCTTGGAAAACCGCGCAACACCACCGCCTCAATTCGTGGCGCCACTTATGGTCCGGTGCTCGGATATTTTCTTTTCGGGCCTCCCAGTTGATGCGGTTATCCATGTTGGCTACCCCACAGCGCTTGGGGCAGGGGGAGCCCATCATGGTTATGCTTTGTATAATTCTTCAATTTGAGGATCTTCAGCCCATTTGCATATATGGCGCAGCGTCTAAATACTTTTCCGTTTATTTTTATGAAAAAAAAAAAAAAAAAAAAAAAAAGGGCCTGTCCTTCTCGCCCTGGCTATGGCAAGGGCAACTGGCCCGGATGGCAATGGGACAGAGGGATCCAATGCATACAAGTGTATGATCTGCCCCAACCTTATTCAGGCCTCTGGCTTTGGCCGTTCAAGGGACTTGAAAGGTTTGTACTACCCCAAAGCATGTTCCCTGTCTGCTTATATATGCCTGTTTTTTTACGTATTCGCATCAATATTGCCTGTCCATTAATCCTGTCCAGTACCGCATCAAAGGAAGGCAGGCATTGAAGAATATACCTAAACGACCATCCCGTCCTTATTTATTCCGGCCGTGTCTTGAGGGAAGCAGCGTCTAGTACCAGCCTGAGCAAGCCATTATGCATCCCGTTCTCCCAACCGCATTGCTTTCATCTGAGGTAAAAACCAAACTGCTGCCAGGGGGCTAAACCTAACCTTGCTTCTGTTTAAAGTGGCTGTTTGCACATATTTTCTTCAATTGCCAGCACATATATTGCTCAGGCATATTTTAAGGGGAGGCCCTCGTTGTCCTCGGCGGCAGAGAACACAGACAGCAACTCAGCCCATCTACAAGGGTTACAAGGTGGAGCGGAGAAATGATCGAATAAACATACGAGTAACCGGAAGTATCCGACTAAGGACATTAACCCACCATCTCGTTCAAATCCCTCACATATCCACAGATCCATACTCCGTATAATACGTATTCGAAGTGACTTCTCAGACACGGAATATGGTAATTTCAATCATTCTTCGAACATCTGGGAGATTCAGGTCCTTCTTAGTCGTAACACTAACGGCAAAAAAATGCTTTCTCAACGTTCAACGCCCTGTCTTCTTCGCCCTGTATCCCGGCAAGCTCCGTCGTTCGAGAAGCTGAGTCTGGAGACGCCTCGGCCCCCCTTCACATGCATAACTGCTCGTTTACCTCTTTAAAGGCTTTCACGATGCTATACCAGCGCCAGGATTGCCATTGGCATGACTACAAAATATTGGGTCTTAAGTCAGCGGTGCAACATGCTGACATTGGTGGAGACCATCTAGGTAAGCGATGGGGAATTGAGCAAGGGAGTTAAGCACCATTCCATGATCACCCTGCGTCCCCGGCAGCGACAAAATGAAATCCATACACAAGAAGACTGTGCAAAGAAGATAGACGTTATGTAAATAAAAGTAATTAGCAAAGTCTACCCCCACAGGTTTGCAAGAGAGACCTGGGGAGTCCATTTCTCTTATTAATCGGTTGAGTATTCTAGATCTCGCATAGGCGCTGAATGCTATGGATCGGATGGAGTGAGCTATTGAGAGCAATCCTTGCCCCTAAGAGACACTTATGTGATGTAATAGGAAATGTCTCGCCAGATATGGATTCGCAGCTGAAGTTGTAGCTATATCGAGCATGCTAAGTAAACGTGCCTGTGTGCCCCTTCTCGGGACATTAAAGGATATTATCCGTATATAGACAGTTGGCTATAAGACGGATGACATCAGCGTAGTCTCTCTCCTATCCAGGGCAGTATTAACGGATGACCAAATCGGGACACGCCTTTATTGAAGACACCCTTCCTCCCTGTAAAGCATTGCCGAGTGCTCGGCACGCCTGAGAACCGAATCACGATGCTTGACTCATCCAGAGCTCTCCCTGGACCACTTGGTCGCCTGCGCCACCAGCATTCCCAGAGCACTCGTGTAGTTCCAGAATCCTCTTTCTTGGATTTACCCAGAAAGCCCGTCGGGATTATCAATACACACTCGCCAGAATAATTAACCCAACCATAAAAGAAGTCACCTGGCCAGACATGCCCCCAGGTCTCTATGGCTGTTTGCGTGGGGCCGCTCAAAAGCGCACATCCACGGTGTATGCTAATGAGTTAAAATGTTGAGGGGTGTTGCCTGGTACGTGTATCGCGGCTAGTACAAGGCCTGCCAACGACCCAACCATTCGCAACTATATTGTGGCTTCTCTTATTCGCAACAGCTTTGAATTGATCCTACCCCAGGTATAAACTTGAACCGAAGCCGCCAAGATGAAATGAAATAGTTGTCCTTATCGGAGTTCGGTCGGCACCGTGTCTGCTGGTGATGAGGTTAATAATTGCTTCATCTAATTGGGTCGGACCTACGCTCCAGGAGCCCCGAAGGTATCACAGACGTTACCTAGGCATGGACCTAGATATCTCTGGATTAGAAGACACCCCATATGCCGACCGCAATTCAATGCCGTATGCAGGAGCTCGTGGCGCCTCGGCTAGCATAACTACCAGAGTTGCAACCTGCATAGCTATCTTTTCCCTAGGAAGAACTAGTAACTATGATGTTATCCCGCTCTCTAGATCCATCTTGCTGGATTCCTTGAAAAAGTTAACTAATATTTCAGCAGGAATAAATTTACCCTCCATCCGATGGGAGAAAGAGAGTGACATTAAAACGATGCTATAAGAGCGGTATAAACGGACACTTACTATGGATGTTATTAGCCAGCATGCCAGTATCGTATGACATGGCAGGAAAGCAGTTAACTCTAAAACGCACCCTGCAGCCGTTTGAATCCATGGAAGGAAAATAGCCGCCACCTTTGCCGTTGAAGAATCTAACACACAATTCTTCAGCGTCTGCCCTTTATATGAAATTGTTTGGGGTGTATATATTGCCAGACAATATTAGGACCCTCCGAGATCGTTGAAAATGTTTTTGAAAAGCAACTAGTCCCACAGCAAGATAATATTGTGTCTCGGGTATTTTGGATCTGCAAATCATAGAGCTGAAATGTAGCATGAATTGGCAGCTTCCTGGGAATATGTCTCCTGTTGACCTCTGAAGCAAACCGGCTAAGAATCGGAACGTCGCATTCCTGGTGAATAAAGTAACAGATATCGACGTGTCTTTGAAAATGGTAGATCTAGGCCTCTAGCGGATCAGAGACGCCCTGGTATCAACCCTGGACCCCCGTTAGCCGCCAGAGCTCCTCCTTGAAAGGTCCATATATGCACTCTGCTACGGAGTCTCCAGCTATAGTCCAAGCCATCCTGATGCTGTAACTGAAATACCGGCGTTGTATATAGGAAGCTGTGGTAAATCCACGGGCACACATGCACCAACCAGAGTGCACATAAGGGTATAACTCATTTCTGTAGCATGAGTCAAGCTAAACTAACAGCTTCTCTAGCTCCATCTGTCCATTTGATATCAAATACTGCCCGTCCATGTCATGTCCACCGGCTGTGGACTTGATGTCTGTCACATGATAAGGCCAGCTGAGCTTACCTAATCTGCATGTCGCTTACAGAGGTGCCTTGGGGGTTGTCTTCTTTGCCTACCTTGCTGCGATGCAAGGAGAATAAGCAGTTGAGATGCATAAGATGGCCCCTGTATATTACGTACGTGCAGCTTCAGCGGCGAAAAGTGGGAGAGTGGTGTAATTCCTTTCCTCTTACGTATGTCTCCATTACATTACATATGTGTATGGATGTGCAAGGGGGTGGGAAAAGAAGCACACGGTATGCCTGCAAGGATGATGCTAGTCATTTCATCAAGTCATATTGGCTTGCCCTAGCTAAGAGACAAGGCAGGGCAAACGGAACCTTGTAACGGACAAGGTCGCGAGGGAAGTGAGGAAGTGAAGCTAGTTAGATACATTGGTTGATGAGAATGCGAATGAAGCAAATGCTCAGTCGTGTTAAGAGAAAGAAGATAATACACGCTCTCCATCCATGGATTCGCTGTAAACACAAGGAAAATAAGGAGAAGAGAAAAAGAAAAACAATGCTGAATGTTCAATGCCATGGCCATGGGTATAAACTCCGTACAGTGCAAGCAAGGAAATAACCATAAAATAGTCAGACAGAAGAAATAATGGTCAAGTATGTATAAGAAGAGGAAGAGAAGAGAGGTCTAGAACCACGCCAGCGGTCCGGATTTGATAATATTTTGCTTTTGGCGAAGAATGGGGGGAAAGTCGTTAGGGTTTCTTGATATGCCTTTCGTTCCGGTCGTGTCTGGGATGGAATGGAAATGATGTGTATGTATAGGTCGGTCGACCCGTGAATGTACCATATGCATGGAAGGGACATGGTAGGGACATGGTAGGGCGAGGGCGAAGAGCAGGAGAGCGTGAGAAGCTAAAAAGTGGCAGAAGGAAAAAGAAAGGAAAGAGCAAAGATTAATACATGTCATCTTGATATCGTGTGTCCCTGGAGGTTGAGGTAGTTGAATATCCACGACCACCGGCGCTGCTGCCACCAGACTTCTTTTTCCAACCAAGCTTCATGCCCATCTTCTTCCAGGCATTGTCTTGTCGGCTCTTGGAATGATGATGGTGGGGATGGTGCATGTCACTAGACGGCGGGGTTGTGGGCGGAGTCATGGGATCTCCTGCACCGGGGCTCGAAGGCAGGCTGCTGCCGGAGTCGTCTGTCAGAGTGCCTGAGACGGAATCACCACTGGCATAGCCATAGGGAGAGGAGCGGCTGCTGGTGGTAGTTGTCCTGGAGATGGAAGTGTGGTGAGAAGGCGGGCTAGTAGATGGGGTTGAAGAAGAATGGTATGAGAAATAGCCACTTCCAGGAGGAGCAGCGGAGCGAGGCGAGGTAACAAAGGACGACTGCGGTGATAGCCGTTTGCGCATCGACTTGTGACGGCCGACTTCACGGTCCTCGGGAGAGCCATCTCGGGAATAGCTCGGTTGTGACTGGGGCGAGACGTGGCTGTTGAGAAAGGGAATGAAGATAGACTCGTCCATAAGGTCGTGAATTCGCTTGACAGCAGCGTCGAGCGTCTCGGGTGGCGGAGGTCTTCTGAGATTGGAGTGTCTCAGCAGGGCATCCCTGACGGCGCTTGGAAGGTTGATCTCCCTGGGAGATCCCGGCATGACATAGGCGGAGAGCAGCCTATGCCAGAGCATGCAAAGATGGTCTGCTTGCGGGGAGTCTGAGAGAATAGGGAATTCGCCTAGCTGGCGGGAGACGGCATTGTATGTCTCAGCATAGCGCTTGGAGTCCATGGTGAACTCGAGCGTCTCGAGGCAGTGGTTCTGCGAAAGGTAGGCCATGAAGGCAGCGAGCGTGTAGGGAGGAGCTGCGGTGTTTGAGAGTACATCGTCCAACGTAGGCCGGGAGAGCAGCGGGCCACCTGGAAGCGCCAGACTAGACGGCCGCGAGAAGTGCCAGCCGTCCATCACCCTCTCCTCGTCCGAGTCGAGGACCGAGGGCGCCGGCGAGCTGTAGGCAGATGAGTCTGGCGTGAAACCTGGATTCCAGGTTGACGGAGTGATGGTGATAGTTGAGTAGCGCGAGCCTCTGCCGCAGGATGGCATCCCCTTGGTGGTACAGCCGGCTGGCTTCTTCGTGTTGTTGGTGTTGCTGCTGCTAGACCGGCTGCTGGTGTCTCTGGACCGGATATCTTTCCACACTCTGGCCTTCCCTTCCCCCTCCCCCTTGCTTCTGACGTGAAAGGCTGTGCTGGCCAGGGTTACGAGTGGTATCTGGATGGTCTCTCTTGGGCGAGGCGTCTCTGGCGGACGGTGGAATGGGAGTTTCTGTTCAGTGTTCAGTGTTCAATGTTCAATGGGCGGAAGCGTCAACCCAGAGATCTAGTCAACGAGGGAGTAAACACGGCGCATGAGTATGTCCGTCTTTCAAGTATGTGAGGCCAGGTCCAGCGTCTTGTATGCTGGCTGCTGGCTGCTGGCTGCTGGAGGTCGTTGTATGTGGTATGAGAGGTGTAGTTGTTGTGGTGTTGTTGGCGGGAAGACGAAGAAAGGCGGCGGCTGTTCTCTAGTTATGTATAAAAAAGACGACGACCATCATCGACCTCTCAACCAACCCCCATCGGCCAAAAGTACCCTGACTCGCAAAACACAGTGGAGAGATACTTATAAAGAGATGCTCCACCCAGGCTTCTTCGTCTGCTTCCTCGTCGTTTCTTTTTCTTATTTACTTTCCTCGTTGCTTTTTCTCCTAGTGCGGTAAACTAAACTTGTATCGACTTGGTACGAGGGCAGCCAGCGAGACAGCGAGGAGACGCAGACCAGAGCATGAGAGACCGCAGGAGACCCCCCTGTATGACCCCGGAGCCCTGCTTCTGCCGCCTGCAAGGATGGGACGTCTTCTTTTTTTTTGCAGGACGAGAATTTACAAAAAAAAAAAAAAACAGAGGCAGACGAGTTGGAGATGAGAAGGGCCAGGGCGAGGATGCACCGGCGACTCGACCGGCAGCTCTCCCCCTTTCGCTGCTGGCTCTGCTGTTGCCTCTACTTAGACCAAGCCATGAGTCAGGTAAGGGGATTCTTTTCACCTTCTAGGAAATTGCTAAAGAAGAGTTCCAGATTTATTATTGCTTTTCAAACTTCGATTATAAAGCCTATAAGCTATATTGCCTACCAACCAGCGATATATAATCACTTTCTGGCCTTAACTCTCTTCTCTCTTTTCCAGAGTTTCCAGAGTTTGAAAAGGAGAGAGAAGCAGCAGAGAGGAGAAAAAGCAAATAATAACAAAAAAAAACAAAAAAAGGTAGAGGGAAAGCCCAGTTCCCAGCGAAAGGTTGGAAAAAGCAAGGGGGGCCAGAAGAAGCCAGCCCAGCAAGCCGACATTTACGGTCGCCACCCCGGAAGCAAAAAGAAGACGAAGAAGAATCTCTCCTTCTCTTGGGCTCTTTTTGGGCTTTGGACTTGTATTTGCTTCTTCTAAACGGATCGTCAGCAAGGGATTTACAGTTTGTGCTTGATGCCACCCGCAAGTGTGACGCCAACGATCGACTGGCACGAACCGTGAAAACAGGAGGGAACAGGTAAGCTCGAGGGCTACCTTTTTGAGGGTCAATGACCAAGCCTGGAGGAGGAGCCTCCAGAAGAAGACAAGGAAAAGAGGGCAAAACAGAAAGATTGAGCCTAGAGAGAATAAGAGACAGAGAGAAGCTGTTGCTTTTTTTTCGCTTTGGTCGTACCTGAGTCTGTTTCATGCATAATAGACAGCGGCAAGTGGAGATATACAGATGAGATATTACATGCTCTCTGCTCTTCACTGCTGGTCCTCTCGATCACAACTCACCTTCCTGGTGCTTCCGGCTGCTCCGTTGAGGAAGAATATACGGGATTGAGATGGGATGGGGATATATTCCCTCAACAAGACAAACGGCCACTGAAAACCACGCCAGAAAAGCAGCAGAAACTTCGAGTAACTATCCTGAAGATTTTGACCGGGACCGGCTTCCACCTTTCCACCAGCTGGCTAGAACTCCGCCTGGGGACCTTGCTCTGTCCGTCTACCTGTCCTCGCTCTCCAGGTCGAGGTTCCTTTTGTTCTGCATCTCTCTTGTCCTTGTCAGGGCTGCTTCCGGTTGCACAGGACGACTACTAATTAACTTAACTCCTCTCCTCGCCCAGGAATCATACGTTCATCATCCCACTTTTATGTTCCTTCTTACACTCCCGCTTATCATCCTATCCTCTTCCTTTTTTACGTGGTAGCACCGAAACTGTCTAAAGGGGGGGGGGGGGGGGGTGAGGGGTGGGAAAGAGCAGGCAATCAAAAGGACAGCGAAAGCCAACCCACACCCTAGGTCCCCCATGAGGTGCAACATCGAAAAGAAAATAATAAACATATATAAGACCCGAACCCATTTCGAACAGGTCCACGGGTCGTCAAGGCCCAGGCAAGTCTAAGCAGTGTCACAGCCACAGCAGTGCTGTCGTTGCACCGCCAGCGAATAATAAGAGCCAAAAGCTCAAGGTGTATATCAACGGCCTTTATGAAGAATCAAGCGCCGAGACGACGGAGGAAAAACAAACGAAAGAGATAAAAAAGATACATTCTATCCCTCTTGCACATCAGTTCATGCCATGAGCTCGGTTTTGAATCTGGCGGGTAAAAAAAGAGTAAAGCTAGGATCAGGCCATAAGCTTCACAGAAACCACCTACGAGACTATCAGCAAAAGGCTACCTGGTGATGCTCCGCGCAGATGCCTCAAAAAATAATAATAAATTGCATGCACATCGTCGACAACTGAGAAAGTACCGCAGATTACGCAGCACCCAGTCCGTACTTAGGGGATAACTATATCAACAAGGGCAACAAGAGCGAGTCTCACAGCATCTCGTTACATACAAGTCGTACTAACACCGCCCATGACTATGTACATCCCAGAGAGGAAAATCCCAGAGAGGAAAAATGGCCTGCCAAGTCACCTTCAGGGTAAAAGCAAGAGAAGAGACCGGGCAAGGGTTCCATTTCTCCATTATTGGAACCAGAGAAAGAGATGCAATGCCTCTTGACGTCTCGTTTGCTTCATCCTGATGGCGGTGGATGATGAAGAACGGTGGCCTGACTTAACATGCCAGATTCATCATCGACAGTTCACCGTAAACCGCCTAATAAGCTAACGAACTCTCACCAGCTCGAAGCGAGATGTCGGCGTTAACTCCAGGGAAGAGCGAGAAGGAGAGAGTAATGAAGCCTGACAATTATTAAAAAATGGCTATGACAAGCACCTATAGGCGCCGTCGGCGACGCAAAAAAAATAAAGAGACTACTTTTTGACTTCTTTTTTAGCATCGATGACATCCTTACCCGGGCTGCCGATCGTCCTTTTTGCTTCTCGTTTCTTTTTTTTTTGCTCCTCGTTGCTTTTTGTTCTCTGCTTTCTCTGCCCCTTCTGGGATATCAGGCCAGGGAGCGAGAGGGAGAGAAAGAGATATACCGCCGATCTCCTGGGCACAACTATCGTCATCTTGACCTCGTTTGAGCACAACAACACGCACACACGGAACAAATCATTACTACAACTATATATATGCGCCGATGATGGGGGGATAAAAATAAAAGAAACCCACTCATGCATAGCTAAAATGCTACTATCTTAAAAGGAAGGGAAAAACGGCGAAAGAAAGAAGATTCCATGCATGAAGACTGTTCGGGAGAGCAGCTGTGAAACTATCATGAAGGGCGTGGATGCTGTGTGGCGAGTCTTCCCCTTCTCCTTTCGCTTGTTCTCCTCCCCGCGACGATGAGCAAGAGAAGACCCGTCGGATAATGCAGAGCATGATGTCAGTCGATGTACAAAAGGCGTTGTGTTGGCCGATAGGGGAATTTTGTTGATCTAAAAATGTCCGGCCGGTTGACGTTACGCCCCTTGTTTCAGACGGTTCTCCAGTTTAAAGGGAACCCATCCCATTCAGACAAACGGACGAAGCAGAAGAAGGGGGAGGTAAACACTACTACGGAGTGTATGGAACACCCCCAATGCGTGGATGCGTGTTCCTGTGTGCGCTGTCATGGTATAATGTCACAGATGCTCCATACAATCGAGATCCATGCGCGATGGCCCGGATCTCGCGGCCCATCAGGAGCCATCCAGAGAGCAGTTGCATATCCTCCGTATAACAACTGCTTACGACTCACTCTACTCGTTGTCAACACATTCCCACGGAGCAAGAGACTTTCCGGAGTGACAAGGGAGAGCTTTGATAAACACAACTTATGCTTATACTATCAGCTAAACAGTCGCACTAACGAGCAGACAAGGAGGGGTGGGCAAAAGGGCGAGTTTCCGGCTTCGCTTCCTAGGCGCTGTACATGCAAGGCCTGCATTCGTAGCGTACCAGTGCCATGGGGACTAATGTCGGCGTCGGAATCTCAGGCGTGTATCCGCCCAGCGCCTTGATACGGGAAAACCATACATCATACGTACGACTCCGTACTGCGAACAATTATCAGGAGCCGTCCTGTCTAAGCGATATGCATGGCGGCGCCTTTCCTTGAGGCTGACGTTGAAGAGCCAAAACTGTCTGCTATGGCATCGTGCATCGGGCATTCCTGTCTCTCTATCGGCCAGCAAGCAGCAACCACATCGTGCTGCAGCCACACCGCTCAAAAGGGGCCAGCAGGTAGCTACGTGCTGGCCATGCATGGAAACCACATCATACGCCGTCTTTCGACGCTGGCGGCAACGGACAGCCTCCAACAAAGAGACCTGCATCCTCAACGTGGGCCGCAGTGGGAAAGGGGGAAAAAATCTGAAAAGGATATGCAAAAATAAATCGCGCTGTCCCCCTAGAACAAACAAGGGTTTGACTTCTCTCTCTCCCTCTCCCTCTTTCTCGTTTGGCCTCTCGAGTATCCATCCAGAAAGTGGGATCATAGGGGTCTGAGATAGATTATTCTGTTCGTCCCAGTAGCGGGATGGTTAACTATTTCGTAATTGAGACCGTGTATGTTCCCTCCACCAAATCGCCGATTGGCATGGTAGTGAGGAGACGGCTGTCAATCTTTCTCGATTAAAAGAAAATGCCCGCACTGGGGCATCTCCATCAGCGTCCAAAGCACCATTGACGGAGTGTCTCTCCGTATAGCTCACACTACCAACATAGTCTCCGGATTGCTCAACGGATAATTCCAACATCTCACAGATAAGCTTGACCCTCCACCCTCCCCTTCAAAAGAGTATTAACATGCCGCTTGGTATTAGGGCCAGAGAATGGAGCGAAAATGGGGGTGGTGGATGTCTCTTCCGTCAACATCGTTGGCTGAGCATCTCACAGGCTCCCTCGCTCTCCACCCCCTGAGCCCCTGTCGGTATTATATTACACAGCGTACAGCAAGGTGTAAGGAACCCAAGCGATCAAAGGGAAGGGGAGAAAAGGCCGCAATCTCCCTTCTAGAAAGGTTCTGGAAGACAACTCCCGCCCTTTCACCCTTGTCCCTGTCCGCTTGTCCTTCTAGAATCCTTCTAGCACATGCATCCAAGTGACGAGGGTGGTTGGCCAGTTACAGCTCCTCGGGACTCGCCGCTCCTTTCTCCCGGTCGAACTTGAGATGTCCTCGACGGGGAAGGGAAGCAGAGAAGTGACATCAAGGTAGTTCTGCGGCTTCTCGCCATCACCTAGCTAGCTGGCTAGCCAACTACTAACGGCTCTACTCCATCTAGGCCTCTTTATGAAAAATCTCTGCTTTCCTTTTTTCGCCACTATCTGGCCGTGCTTTTCTACGGCTATTGACAACTTCCCGCCGAAGGGTTTTCTTCCCAGGCGGCTAGCGGGCTGGTGGCACCGTCATAAATCAAGTAATTACTATACTTATATTGCGGTACTCCACGGGAGACGGGGACAAACAATACGCGTCCAGCCCTATACGCCCGGCCCGGGGGATATGTTGCATGCCAATACGGAGTAGCTCAACGGCAGAGATTTTTTTTTAATCGCTGGTGCACATATTTCTACTTAGACTGTACCCACCTTGTATATCATCGCTGTCCCCCTCTCCATCGTCATCGTCATCTTCATCGTCATCACCACATCCGTCACTAGGCGAGTCTATCTCTCTTTATTGCTGTCTTGTTTATGTTTATTCAATTATTCTATTTTCGCCTCCAGGCTAACAAACAAGTTGGCCGAAGTGAATTTCAATATTTGACGTCGCTAAGATCGACTCCTATATACGTCAAGGATACCAAACACAGAGTCTATTCCGATCTCGTTTCCGAGACTATTGATATCAAACACGCACACACGCAATACTCTGACAACAAACATTGCCATCGGCTTTGCCCGAGCTAACCAGGTGAAAAACTCAAGTCAGGCAAGCAAGCAAAAATGAAAATCGACGGGTCCGATTTAACTATCTGTTTAATCCGTTGATGCTGGCAAACAGTTTATTTTTGCGAGAGGAAAATAAACCACCAAGTAACCCCCTTCAAACTCATGTCAAGGTGAAAAGATTAAGGATAATTTTTTAAAAGGGATAAACCCGACTGATTTAGATCATCCTTCCCCTAAGAGGATATGTTATCCGGATCTTTTCCTGCTCTTGCTCTGTGGTTCTGCTGCTTCCTTCTTCTCGGCCCTTGAGCCGTCCCTTTCTTACTGGTCTAATGCACGATCTCTCGAATTCGACTCTAGATGTCCGCTTGATTGGGTCGGGGGCTGGCTTCCGGTCGAATAATTCTTCGTGGTCGCTTGCCTCTTGACTCAAACAGGCAAAAGGCGTTCTTCTTCAAGAGAAGCCCCCTTTTGCTTTTTACCAGTCCTTTTGCCTCTGCATCAGTGCCTCTTACCAATTGATTATTCAAGCACTATACGAGTTTCTTTCTTTTTCTCCCCTTCATTGGGCACCTCAGGCTCGAAGGTTCCCAGGCTTGACGCAGGGCTTGGTTGCTCCGAAAACGGCGTTCAGGCAAGCTGCAGCCATAAAAAAAAAAAAAAAAAAAAAAAGACAGACAATGAAGAAGCAACAGTATGACCCTTCCTGTGAAGGTTGATGCTATAAATAACATAATCTATTATGATTTACTTCGTCGTCCCCTTGAATTTGGGGCCGTGAGGAGTTTGGGCCCTCGGTCAACGGCTTCTGTCTGGACGAGGCGCCGCCTTGATATACGTGCAAAGGGGCTCTCGAGCAGCCTCTGCAAGTGCCAGAGAGGAGTTAATGCTACAGACGCAGAAGAAATCTCTCTGTCGCCTGAGTCAAGATTCGTGCACTTCCCCAGGAGTCTCTTTTAATACCAACGATGCCTCAAAGGGGTCATCGCCGGCGTCATGTCCGCGCTTCCCTCCTACTTATTATTAATAATAGACACCGACTACTCGTTTCGCTTCAAGCGGTTAAGAACCGAACTAGTAGCTGTCGGTGGTTCCCGATGCGTCCGTTGGCCTGCCTCTCTCTCCCTGGAGAATCCGGGGGAAGGTTGAATGAGATCGTCACAAGACCCGTCTGCTCGGTAAGGGGTTCGATGTTTGAAGCCAGCGATGGTCGTCGGTAAGGCAGAAACGAGAGGGGAGAAAAGTTGAGATGTCGCCATCGCCATGGAGAAACAAGAGAACAAGAGAAAGAAGGTTAAGACTTAAAATCTTCGAATTATTAAGGTCGATCGATCACCGTCATGGCTCCATCCGAATCAGTTTGATATCTTCGCGCTTGCTAGTGGACTATACATGGTAGATCCTGGCTATCAAGTATCACATGTCCGACTTTTCTCCAGCTTCTTCATCTCGTGGATCAATTACTGCGACTCTAGTCTGGCGTATATTCAAGAGATATACGCTACTATCAATGAATCTGCCACTCTAAAGGGTGTGTATGGGGAGCAGTACTTGCGCCCTATCGCCAGTTCCCCATTATTAGCCGGGAGGATTGGATCTATCTAGAAAAATTCAATACCAGTCCGTCGTATTTGTGGGCGACTACAGATGATGATGACATGGCGACATTCGATTTGATCAAGTGGAATGACACAAGAGGGAGGTGAAAGCGAAGCAGGATGACCCTCCTTCGCTCCTTTCTCCATCCCTCGGCCCAAAAGCATGGCAAGGGCAAGCAAGGAGAGTACCCTGATACATACTTCTCGTGTTCATCGGGCCGCAAGAAGCTGACGGGATGGATGGCCAAGAGAGAGGATGCTTGTCATTGACCACACGCACACACGCAGGAGACTCAGCTGTTGGAATTATTAATGTATATGAACCAACACCTGGAAATGAGCAATACTCCCTACGCTTGCCTCCAGGCCCATGATTGACCAGTTTTGATCCCCGGTAAGCTCGGCCAAGAAGGTTGCTGTTGGGAAAAAGGAAGAAGATACCTAGATGGCCAAGCTTTGCGGGGAGGACGAGCATCTGGGGTAACTTGTCTTCCTTCCCTCGTACGACGTTTGATACTGGATGGGTGGATGGAGATGGCGAACCCGTTGAAACTATCAGAGTCCTAGTGTAGGCGGATGGGTTAGCCAGCTATAGCGGTGGTTGCTTATGGCCATCATCAGCTCATTGTGGCGTTCCTCCCTTGACCGTCTTTTTACTTCTACCCGATCTTCTACGTCTCGGTTGAGAGAGTGTGATAGAGAGACTCGGAGACTGGTCTCTTGGTCTTCCGTTCCCTGCCAGTTATACCATTAACCCATATTGAAGGATACACAATGTCATCATCGAACGGGATGGATACAACATCCCTCGGCGCTTGTTGACTTTTCCGGGGTTGCCGGAACTGCCGGTGTTCTCTCCCTTGCCTCTCCCACCATGCATAGTTACAGTTTTAGTTGTATATATACACATATGCTCATTGTGTGTATATATATAGCTGTTTTCTTGTCGAACACGACCCTGAGCCCACTTTCAATCACATTATCACCCAACTAGTGCCATCAAATATTGTCATGGTTATCCCTCCCACCCTGATAGTTGCTGCCCACTATTGGCCGCGGATCAACGGCCCAGGATGCCGACAGACTAGGGGCTGTGTTTATGTCTGGGGGAGGAGTTTATTGCGTGGGCCTCCAAACCCTGGAGAGGGTTATTCTGGTGACCCCGCGACCTGATGGTGCGAGATTGATAGTTGATGCTTGCTGCTAGTTCATGCAACTATAACCAGATGGTTGGATAGGAACGGCGCCGTTTCAGCAGCGCAATCATGGGGCATATGGGGGTTATGGAGTCGTCTCTCCCGCTGTCATTTTTGCAGCTGAAGGGCTGACGCATGCCTAAGTTGAGTTGAAAGATCGGTGGTTCCATATTCCACTCTCTATGGATCCATGTTTATGATCCGTGATTGATCGATGTTTTGACGATCACGGCGAGCCGGGTGGGAAGCGTTGCGTCACTGACATCTATATTTCAAACAGCATATACGACGCACTGCTCAACAGTAGGACTCAAGGCCATCTGGGCTTGTAAGACATTACAGGCTCGTTGGCATTGGGGTTTAACATATTCTAGATCTGGTGTACATCGCTTGCATGGGCGAATCAATGACATACATATATTAAGAGACATTTTTGTTTATATATAATAACCATGTGGCCATGCGCGGCTGCAAGGCACGCAGCCAGACCCTTCGCCTTTGCCTCCGTCTTTCCTCTAGGGAAGGAGCAGCAATATAAACCATGCATCCTGATGCCACGAGATGCATACAGGAAATGAACTGCATGTCATCGTCATCATAATCTTCCTTTGTATCTTTTCTTCTTCGCCGAAAAGAAATCAGTTGAATTGGACTACCTAATCCGGCGATTGGTAGCGAAGACACCCCGATTAGGGGCTTCAAGTACCTTCTTGGTCGGCTACGAGACAAGAGGAAGAATTTTATACGGCGTATACTCCGTACAGCAGATAAGGGAAGAGACGCCGCCCTTCATCTCGCCTATGCAGGAAGAGGACCTTTTCTTCTTCCGATACCTGCAGCTGTCTTCTTATGGGATGGAAGATGGACCCGGCCACTCGGCGTTTGCCATGTTGTTTGTTATTAATTCCTAGTGAGTTACCGGCCAGCAGGGCTGCCGTTGTCTCGACTAGTTGAGATACCCCAGGAAGAAGCAGCTGAAATTGAAAATAAGTAAATAAATAAAAGAGAAAAGGAAACACATTATATCCAAGGTCCCGGTACCTGGGAACCCCCTTAGAATGGTTGGAATTAATATTATACCATTCACCTGGGATTGACTAGCGATATTAGCAGTCCTTTGAAGGATGACCTCCCTACTTCCTCCAAGGAACCTCGTTTGCAACTTTACGTACAGCTTATCTGTTAGCTCAAACGGATACGTGAACTCTCCTTCCCGGCTTTGTCTCCAGGGAGGCGACGTCCGTCTTCCAGCCAGCATGTTCGAGGCGCTTGACCCTGCCCTTAAACGTCCTCGTATGCTCCTGCAGCGTGTCTCTCAAAATAGATAGTACCGACACCGATGGTGACAGCTCACCCTGATCGTCTTGTTTCTCGTGTCTGCAAGTAGCTGTGCTATTTTTCCCAGCCAGATGTCGAGAAACAAGAAGCGCATGACTCCATGCTTTCAGCTGTGCTTTTGCAGTAGCTCCGGCCTTTAGAACGATGGCCCCTCTGCGGGACAGGGGGTCAAAGTAGAGGATGTACTCCTCTTCCCTGAATAGTTCGAGAAGAGCCGTCAGATTGGTACTGGTGTTCATAGTTGTGCTACTCGTTTGGCCGGTCTCTAGGGCGCCTCCTCTATCAGCCTGTTCAGGTAGGAGTAGTAGTAGCTGCTCCAGGGAGGTTCCAATTTGACAGGTTCCCAGAATACCACTAGATTCAGCATTCCACCGGAGCACACCATCTCTCTCGAAGATTCGTTCTTCCTCTGAAGCCTCTGCTGGCGTGAGGACTCGGTCGTCCTCAAAGAGATAGGAGAAGACAATATTGGCACGCTGGCGGTTCAGAGTTGTCATTTTGACTGCTCTGACTGCGGCGTGGTTTGTCCCCAGGTGTACGATGAGTAAAATTATCAAGGCAATCCACGTTTCTAGTGGTGACGTGATGTATGAAACCACTACGCTGCCAACCTATATGTCTCCTTAGTTATGTTCAGTTGCAACCGGCACTGATTAAAAGAAGAAAGAGTGCATACAAGCATTCCAGCGAGAGATATAACGGTTTCCTGACTTGAATCTTTCTATTCAATCACCATCAGCTTCACCCTGTCAGTTGTGACTGTTGGATATTTAGTCCTACCGCATTCAATTCTCCCAGGTTCCCCCATCTTGCAAAATGAGCGCTCAAGCTGGCCTTGGAGCTACCAGCTGCAACACCGCACAATGCCCTCAGCACACTGGAAAGACTGAGAAGACCTACCCTAACAGGCTTAGGGAAGATGGGGGACAAACAGTCCAGCACCATCGCTGAATCGTTAAGAATGTCGGCGGCCAGCCTGTACAATTTGCATTCTGGTTCGAGTGATGTCCCGAGACGATGAGCAAACAGGATGGTGGCTATCCTTCCCATGCTCTCCTGCAGGACATTGAGAAGCAGGGCTGCCGTGGGAGACGCGGTGGCATCTCCGACACCGACGCCTGAGAGATGTTAGTACAAGATTCTCAAAGGTCTATAAGGCTGAATGCATGCCTTGAAGGACTGCTCTGGATGACAGGAGGCCTGCAATTGAGCTTGAAAATGCTTGTAGGGAGTCCTAGTATACGGCGGTTAAACTTCATGTTCTGTCTGACATTCCGAAGCAGCATTGTTTATTGACTAACATAGATTTGATACCTGGATGTCTAGAGTCAGCCAGGCATCCACGACAGTCAAAATGAAGAAGACTTACTCAATGTAATCGTCTGTGACGCTGTGCGGGTATCCGGCTGGTAGGAATACGTTCAGGATGGAGGTTAGGTAGGAGGTTGATGACGGCAGTTTTGGCGGCAACTGCAGCAGGTCAGCATCGACTTCAGCATGTCAAGTATGAGCAACATCCTTCTCCAGCATATGATACGTCTATGATACATCTTATGGCATGGGCCTCACTGCATGCTGCGAGGAAATGACAATGTCGAGTGTATATCAAATCACCATCAACACTCAAGGTGCATCCACAAACATCCACAGCACCCATAAACCGCAAATCAAGCATTGGTATAAGTTTCGGTAACCAGGCTTGTAACAGGATAACATACAATAATTTCCACACTTTCAGGCCGGCGCTTCGACCGCAGCCTGCTGCTTGGACAGAGATAGGTCTTGACCGTCGTCCCGATCTCGTTCGTCTCCTTGACGATCAGCTCTGGTGCCGTGACTGGAGCCATCAAAACGGAACCGCAGCTACCAGGCCTGCCGGTGATTGGTGTCTTATTTATGAGCAAGGTCGAGGGCAAAGGCTGGTTTCCAGGGATGAGACGAAGCTTCTGCTCGAGTGTGTGGCTGAAGAGATTCTGCTTTGAAGTTGGCACTGCATATTGGTCGAGCAGGCCGAGTTTTGGCCCTTAACTATTTTTTCGCCAGCCGAGAGAGCGAACTTAGTCAAGCGCCGGGGAGCATCTACAGAACATCCACGCTCTAGGGGTTGCCACAAGCGGGCGGAGGATAGGGGAGAGCACAGTCTGGATGTCTCTTGGGATGGCCCTGGGATGGCCGCATTCAGCGTGGCCAGCCATGGTTCATCCAGCGCGAGAGCTCCAGACAGCCTTAAAAATTACGCAACGGGCTACTATGTATAGAAATAATCCGGGGTAAAGCTAGATAAAGCTGGGAGCTATGGGCGAGAGATAAGACGAGCGCGGCCGTCCTCGTATTGGCAGAGCAGAGGGATTAAGAAGAAAGGCCGGTTGCTGGTTCTGCTTAGGCTGGAAGCTACCAAAAGGGCGAGAAGCGAGAGAGCCTAATATCTATGCAATCATCAATGCTTGGGTTTCATACATTTGCTCACGGCCAAGAGGGACAAGACAGACCAGGGCCGGATAGACCGTGGAAGGCAAGGAAAGACGGTGGTCAAAGTGCTCAGGCAGGCGGCGCCCCCCTTGTTCCTACCTACATATATATACGCTGCGAGATGTTCGGGATACAAGGAATCGGAGGACAGGGGGAGGTGGTGGCCTGCATGCAGAGAAAACGCCGAAGATCACCTCATGCTCGGGACTATATCTGTCCGTCTGTCCGCGGCGAGGTTGGAAACCGGAGATGCATCGGAGGCTAGAACGCCGACGGTGAAGAAGCTGGGAGGTTGGCAGACGGGTTGCGAGTGAATGATATACTAGTTAAGTAGCATATTAAAAGGATAAAAAGGCAGGTAAGTACAGTTGAAAGGTGGTACAGTACAGTGCAGCTTTGCCCGAGTCCCCCCGCCCGCCCCCCCATCACCAGCCAGCAGCCCGCCCGCTGTCGCTCAAAAATCCAGCCGGCCAACCAGGCCCAACCAAAGGCCCCTCCATAAACCAAACCATGGAAAAAGCAAGTAGACAGTTCCCAACACCAGAGATAACGAACTCTGTAAAAGGAGGTGAAGAAAAAGAAACGAGAAACAAAAGTGATGAACTCCGTCCAGCGCCGATAAGCTGAGAATACCCAAGCTTCAGGTTAAAGTAAAAAGAAAGAGGGAAAAAAAAGGAAATGAGAAGAGAGGAGTAGAAACGGGAAGACTGTGTTGCTCCGTGTGGTGTTCCGTTCGCTTCATTGCCATGCTGTAATGCTATGCTGAGCTGTTCCGTGCAGCTGCTGCTCTGTTGTTTCGTTCTCGTGCAGTTGTGCCATAATTCTTGTTTTGTGAAGGGCAGTATATAATGATCCGAGAGAGTGGAAAAGAGCGCATCTCCTTACTCGATCAGTCGGACGTATACAGGCGTCGTGTGTTGTATGGGGTTTAGTGTGTTTTATATATCCCCTTGTCGAAACCAGCTCAGATAGGTGGGTATATGTCGTGGCAGTGTATTGCATCGTAAGCTCCATCATTCCGTCCAACCCATTCTTGTCTTGGAAGAGGGTAAAAAGGCTACAGTAAAGGAAAATGAATGTGCCATTAGCCAAGATCGGGGAACCATTCAAGCGAACATGCTTGCCCCGCCGGTCTCAATGGCATCGATCTCAGCCTGAGACCAGGGAGCACGTCTGAATCTGGCGGGGAGGTCGTTGCGGTCGAAGTACTCGCCCTTCTTGGGGGCGACAGGGCCCAGGGCAGCGCCCGAGGAGGCTCCGATGCTGGAGAAGGGGCGGTATGTGGTGTTGAGAGGACCATGCTGCTGGGCTTTGGCACGGTAGGTGACGAAGGAGTCGGGGAGCTGGTGAGTTGGCGAGGCGGGATGGGGTTGAGGAGAGTGGTCAATGGAGGCTAGCAGCAGTCAGTCAGCTAAAACAAGTCCTCTAGCATCACCGAGGGGTTCCTTTTCGAGCATACCTGGGACGGTGCGCTTGCCCATGAACTTGATCAGAGGCTGGCGAGCTGCAGCAGCTTGGCGGAGGACGGTGGTGGCCTGCATCTTGAATTGGCTGTGTTGGTTGAAGTCGACGACGGAGCTGCTGGTGCTGTAGCGGCGGTAGCTGTCTGTGGTTTGCTGAGTCTGCAGGCGGCGGGATTGATATATAAGTATCAGACGCTGAGGTTGCTGCCGTTGGAAGATGTTGAGAAGGAAGAAAGTGTGAGAAAAGCGAGAGTTTTCGTGTTGAGCTTCGGAGCTAACTAGCGGGTGACTAAGCAGCGGGAGGAAAAGGTTGAGCAAGGAAAAAACCGCGACGGGCGGAGAGATAGGGAAGCAAGACGCATGCTGATTGGTGCTTGGCACGGCGGCCTTATCTCGGTGTTCGGTTCCGTCTTCGGCGCCGGGTCGGCTGCTTAGGTAAGAGCTTATGTAAACGAACCTATGGCTCGCGTTCGGCGCGATAAGGCCGCGATAGGCAGACTTGGAGGCCGAAAGGCGACGACGACGACGACGACGAACGACGAGAAGACGAGAAGATGCATGAGATCCTCCTGTTCGCCTCCGTCCCTGCGGCCCAGCATGACGACCTGCTGCACCAGCTCGCTGGGCTGGCCGCCATGCAGCCGACGGAGGTGCTGGAGCGCCGCCTGCTCTTCAAGTCCTTCCGCAAGCCGGGCTACATCAAGCCGCGAGTCGGCGGCAGCCAGGCTCAGGGCCAGGAGGCGGTCTTCAGCGACGTCCAGCGGTTGATCAAGATGCTGGGCTCTGGCATGTACCATATCCAGGTCGTGAGCGATGTCGACAAGGCCGCCAGCAGCGCTGACGGTGGCGCGATGGGCGTCGCGGAGGACCAGGCAGAGTGGAGGATCGAGTTCAAGGACGTCCCTGATGCCGGAGCTGCCACTGGAGTAACCACGCGGTTTGCGGCCTCTGCGCGGGTACCCGACTACTACATCTCGTCCCTGAACGAATGGGGGTTCAAGTAGGTTCTTCGTCCTCGGTTAACTGTCATCATTTTTTGTCTTGTGATCGACTGACCAACGTCTCTAGCTATTGCTCTGAATATGTCGTGGAAGGCAACATCCTCGTTCTCGATGAAGCAGTACTATTCCTCCACCGTATACTCGTCATTCCTCCCGAGATACACAAGCCATCACATGCTGGAAAGCCTCTCTCCCGTCTGCCCCCATACGACCAGCTAAAACCCCTCGATTCCAATGGAGGGTATGTCCTGCAGGCGTGTTTTACAATACAAGACAGCAACAGCCCCGACTTGCTCAGGTCGACCTCCCAACGCATGCTGGCGCTGAAGGAGCAGCTGCGGCCAGCCATAAGACTCGAGCCGGGGGACAGGCTGGCTCTTGATCCCAGAGTGAAAGCAGGCACTCTCTAGACACATGCACCATTGCCATGGCATACGTAGATTCTGTACAATATTTTAGAGCTCACCACCACTGGCGACCAACTAATGACTGAGCGTTCTCGTAATATACCTCCTTCTTCTCTTCTCTGGACTTTCGCTCGGCTTGATGTGTTGATGATCCCCAAAAAGGGTTAAATGGGGATCTCATGGCACGTGACTTCGCGTTCGCGTCAGAAAGTTTGAAAGCTTAAACTCGTCTTTTCAGCCTCAAAAAAAAGTGTTACTTGAGGGCGGCTGCCTGGGCGACATCAACATCAACAGCAAGAAATAATAGCATATGATATATCTATGTGGTTGCGGCGTCGGCTGGCCTACCGTGCAGTATATACCTCTGTTTGCGGTCAGCTTAACGTCGTGGCTGTATTTCCTCACTTCACAATGCCCTCGCCAGGCTCCAAGAGACCGCTCTCTAGCACCGAGCGCGCCATTTCACCTCCAACCAAGAAGAAGGTGAAAGTAGAGGCCTCCGTCACTAGTATGTCATCCCATTACCGTTGGTCCAATATCATCACTAATACCACCATTTCAGGCCAAACAGTCGCTAATTTCTTTAAACCTGCTTCTCAGAAGCCTACGCCCAGCCAGCCGAAGAAGGTGTCATGGCACATAGTGAACAACAGTTGCATCGTGGGCCGCTATCTCGTTGGCCAAAAGGGCGAGACGCAAAAAGAGGAGCAGAGCAATGAGATTAAGATTGCTGCCTTTGACTTTGTATGTATACCTTCAGTTATCCAACATCTAACCGTTTTGGATGTACCGGATGGCTCAATCTACCCCGGATTGGACGGCGAGAATGCTGACTGTAACCATAGGACCACACTCTTATAATGCCCAAATCCAATTCCAGGTTCTCCCGCTCTGCCTCTGACTGGAAGTGGTGGGATGCCAGCGTCCCGTCTAAACTCAAACAACTTGCGGCGGACGGTTACACGCTTGTCATCGTCTCGAACCAAAAGGCAGTCAGCTTGAAACCCGATGGGAAAGCAAAAACAGGCAACTCTGATTCAAAGAGCTTGTCCGTACTGAAGGAGAAAATCACGACCATGCTGGATACGCTGGACTTGGATGTCCCAGTTAGCATTTATGCTGCCACGCAGTATGACGAATATAGGAAGCCTAGGATGGGGATGTGGAGGGAGATGGTAAAGGATTTGGGACTGGATATGAGTGATGACGTGGATGATCAAGAAGCATCGAGACCAATAAAGACACTGGATCTGGAAAGCTCCATCTTCGTTGGCGATGCTGCGGGTCGAAAGGGAGACCATTCTTGCTGTGATAGGTACGTTGTCAAATCTGTTTGTCTTTTTTTCTGTTTGCCTGGATTTCAAAAAAATCTTCAAGTTGACCTTGATCCCTTTTTTAAGAAACTTCGCTGCAAACGTTGGTATACAGTTTAAGACCCCAGAGGAGTTCTTTCGGGATGAACCGCCCGCCCCCGTGGAAGTCGACGTGTTCGATCCCAAGAATTATATGGGCATGGATACACCATCGACGGATGGGTTGGACAAGATCTCTTCTCCTTTTACAAAACAGAGTGATACAGAACTGGTGCTCTTATGTGGCAGTCCGGGATCAGGGAAGTCGACGTTTTACTGGAAGCACTTGCAGCCTCTCGGGTATGAGAGGGTGAATCAAGACATCCTCAAGACGGTACGTTGCCTCTCTCCTCTTCTTGGCCTGTCAAATAATCCTTCTCTCTGTATACATGCGTACACCGACTAACATGATGAAAACGGATCAGAGACAAAAGTGTCTAAAAGTTGCAAACGAGAATCTGCTGGCCGGCAAGTCTGTGGCAGTCGGTACGTTTCCTACCAATAGCCAGCACCTGATTTCCTTTTACTATACCCTCCATAGCTGTTCCGTATTGACTCTGGATATCTACTTAGACAACACCAATGCCAACAAATCCACCCGCGCCGAATGGATATCTCTTGCGAAATCACACAGTCTCCCAATCAGATGCATCTACCTTCCACTCCGATCTCAGT
>NW_003456419.1:538802-543058 GCF_000151425.1 Trichophyton rubrum CBS 118892 | reverse complement strand
CCCTTTTTTAGCCCTCAATTTTTTTGTCCTCATATGCAGTGTAACGTGTCTCACTTCTCCATCCATCCATCCACTCTTATTTTTATGCCTATCTACAGGGTTATCTATCCCGTCACCTGTCTTGGAGCCACTTGCGCTCTGCAGTTCCCGTTACCCCCGCTGAGCCATGTATGTGTGAGTATGTATATTGATGTAATGCACGGATTAGGAGTCACTGAACCCGGAATCCCGCACCAAGCTTCCAGGAATGGCATTCAGTGAATATGCACGTCGATTCGAAGAGCCAGATGTATCTGAGGGGTTTAAGGACGTGTTCAGTGTTGTGTTTCAGTTTGATGGAGATAAGGAGGCGAGGGAGATATGGGGACAGTATTGGATATGAAATAATGAATTCTTAGAAACGTTTACGATAGATGATCTAGTTCATTTCAAGCACATGAAGCTATAACTTTTTCTTTTATTATCCAAAACGTCGTTTTATATACCTGCTTATTTATATCTCTCTGCCCATAACTTTTATTGTCTCATTTCATCGTCTCTATATATTAGACCTTTATTTGGATTATGGTGGTGCTTTTGCCAGCAATGCAGCGCGGTACAGGGTATATAGAACATGGGGATCTTTTTGAAGGAGCGTGTGGGTGTAGGTATGTGGTTACATACATGCGATGATACATCTGGGGAGCACATAGGGACGATATAGGAATGGATATGATGAGATGGAGGTGTGGACGGGGTATAGGTATAGGTATAGGTATGTGTGTATATAAGACAAACTGAAGAGAAATGTATCAACGTGAGTATGCAATGGAAATATGCTGAGCTGGTCAACGGCTTGCTACATGCTGGCTGAAACATAGTAAAGGATGCATAATAAAACAGTCGATGCCTAAGGTAGGGAGGTAGATGGAAAGGCAGAAATAGGGGGTTGAGTCCGTCCATTGATGAAACAGGGCGGGATTAGAATGTTAAACATTAAACGAGAGGTCGATGAAGGGAGACGATGGATATAGAGTAGGTTTTTTTTTTTTTTTTTTTTTTTTTTTTTGATATACCAGGAGAGAAGAGAAGAAGCGGAAGAAGGAAAGCTGCATGTCCTTCCCTAGAAAGCAGCGGAAAGGATGTCGAATCTTGTACTCCGTCATAAGGGGTTTTCTGCTCTTCTCTTCGGCACGGCAGCTTGCATATCAATCCATCCAGCCAACTGCCTGGCCTTTTTTTTTTTTTTTTTTTCCTAGTCGGTCGACGTCTTTGTTAAGGAGATACCAGATGATGTGAAAGAGATGCGGACAAGGAAAGATATAAGAGTGAAACCTGATAGATAGATGGTAGATAGGAGAATTGGTAGTTCCACGAGATCCCACCGGCGCCGCAGTCCTCGCGCCGTGAACCGTGACCATAAATGATGATGAGAAAAATGAGATAGGAAAAGCCATTGTGGGGGGGGGGGGGGGGGGGGGGGGGGGCGATTTCTATGTATATCCTCTATAACGTATGATGAACAAATGGGCTAAATGGAAAGGGTAATAAAGAAAAAAAAAAAAGGCAAGGATGCATCGGGATAACAAGCAGGGCTAAGGAAAGGCTGAGGCCCTTTTTTTTAAACGCCATAATTTAAACATCGACTTAAAATGAGTGTCATGACAAATGAGAGTCCGGATAAGGAGCGTCGTTCATCCATGATGGAGCATATATAGGATATGGGGTTCCTCGATGGATGCAAAAGGGGTGGTCATAAGGAGCGTAACGCATGATTCATGATCTGATGCTGAAATATAAGGAGAGAATGAGCAAAACAACTATGGTGGATGGGGGAATAAGAACCGTAAAAAGGGAAAAACACAAGCAAGACATCTTAACTCCAGTCGTCCTTGCTAGCCCAGCTCGGATATGGTGGGAGACGACTATGAATTGCATGCATGTACCGCAGCAAATCAGAATAAATGAAAAATATCGGGTAAATAGGGTAAAATAGAGATGGTAGGAATAAGGGACGGGAGGAGGTATTTGTACAGGAGAATGGATAGGGGTAGAGAGAAAATAAAGGGGGTGGGGCGGTTATGAGCTCTTGCGGAGGCTGAAGAGACCATTCAAGAACTTGAGAATGGACTTTTTGGAGAGGATCCTATCGTCAGTGGATCGACAGTGCTGTAGGCCGGGCCCGACAGACATGGGACCGACGATGTCCTCGTCTCCGAGTTCCGGGAACTTGTTCTTGTCGTGAAGGCCGGGTATCTTGACGGCGTCCTGGGAGCAGTGGAGCACCTCTGACGGGCTGAGAGAGAGACGGTTACCGTTACCGTCCTCGAGGTTGGCGATGACATGGTTGTAGCCGTTCTTCCACTGGCTGTTGACGGATACCCACTTCTCTTCGGTGAGTTTGTATATATGTGAGGTGGAGCCGTAGTGTTCATCAGTCCGTGCAAGGTGTTTTGCGTAGTTGCAGCGAGCAAGCTCCCAGTTGGCACGGAAGTTGTTCAGGGCCTCCCTGTCACAGATCTCGGGAACGTATGGCTCTGGGTAGATAGTGAAGTTTGCGTGTCCCAGCTTGCAGGACCACTCGTCCACGGAGTCCGACATGACCATGCGGGTCGAGTAGAGGCGAGACATGGCCAGCTGGCGGCTGGTGGAGGACATGGAGGGGTGAGCAGAGGTAATGGGTGACGCTGGCGAGGTCGGTGGCATAACATCGCTTATGGAGGTGATGGGCGGGCTGTCAGTGTCCCCCCGAGAGTCTGCCACGGGAGCAATGGACGGGGACTCCAGCGGAGAGTCGATATGCTGGTCCTTGTCGATGTGTGGCAGGTCCATCATGACCGGTGGGAGCAGCGGCGTCCGGACATGTCTCTCTGGCTCTCCGTCGAACTGCTGCTGGTTCGCCCGTTCGATGTCAATGCCGGCCACGCCAGCCTCGTTCAGGCGTTCCTCGAACGTCGTCCTGGCCGGCGAGGGGGCACAGAGGCTCTGACGAGCGGATATCAAGCTGGCGGCCGGGCTGGCGAGGGCGGAAGTGGCTGAATTGGCGCGAGACCTGAGAGAGTCTTCGTACCGATCGCGTGTAGCGACTGTATCTGCGATCGACGAGGGCTTGGTCTGCTTCCATTTGGACGAGAGGGAGGAGAAGCGGGTGCTGATGCGGGATATCTGGCGCAGCGACTTGCTGTCCGACCTCCGCTTCCTGAAGGCGCCCACGGCGTCGAGGGTGTCTATCTGGTCGAAGTCGTGCGAGTCCAGCGAGAGGTGACTGTCGTCGTATGCAGCGGCGGCAGCGGCGGCATGGAAATCATTAAAGTGAGCTAAGCCTTAACGTTAGCATCTTGTCTGCTCTTTGACTGCGTCTCGTTTCTTTTTTTTTTTTCTTTTTTTTTTTCTCCCTTCACCCTTGCAACTAGAGATGTAGCAGGATGTAGTTTAGATGTAGGAGTAGGAGCAGCGACTTACGAAAGTAACCGTCTCTCTCGACACAGCCGGTCTCTCGCTCGCCGGGCTCTTCCTTGACCTCTGTCAGCTGCGTCTTGGTGCCGCCGAAGCCATCGGGCGAGCTGGTGACGGGCGAGGAGGCCAGCGACGAGACCGAGCTGGGGAAGCGGGTGTGCGTCCTGGTCGAGAAGAGCGAGGTGACAGGCGACCCCGGATTCGAGGAGATCATGGATTCAGGCGATTCAGGCGGCGGCCTTGCGAGGCAGGACGGATGCGAGGACGGGGCTGCGATGTCTGCTGCGTCGCCGTCGCGCCGGTTGCTGGCTTCGAAGAGCTGCGATAGTCGCAGCATAGTGAGCTGTGAGGTGTGAGCTGTTGTGAGTTGCGAGTTGCGAGTTTGCGCAGGGCCTGAGCAGCCAGGCACGCGGGTTTATTATCTCTGGTCGACAGCACTCGGGCAGGGAGAGGCCGCTACTTCATAGCAGAGCCTGTATGGCGAGACGTATTGTTTGTGTCGAGCGATGAAGGGAGGGCCAGTCGCGGGCGAGGGAATGGAAGCTCATGCAGCGCGGAGGGAAAGGCGCAACGATCGGCCTGGGGAGGATGCAGCGGTAGTCGCGGGCAGCAGAGAAGCTTGTCTGGAGCTGGCGACTGGTCGTAGCAGGCAGCGAACGGCGGCGGCGGGGAGGTGGGTTTTCTTGCTGAAGATGAAGCTGAAGTTGAAGTTGAAGCTGATGTTGGTGAAGGCGAGGTCTGTAGCAGGATTTTTGACGGCGGACTTGGAAGTGCGCGCAGGCTGCAAGCAACAAACAACAACCACAGCCAGGGGGTTCAGC
>NW_003456419.1:535413-538437 GCF_000151425.1 Trichophyton rubrum CBS 118892 | reverse complement strand
GGACGACTGTCGGGCAACAAGAGGGCCTGACGTGGGTTTGGTTGTGCGGTCGAGAAGCAAAGAAAAGCAACGAGCGACTCCAGACGGGCTGGGAGCCACTTACAGACGGCCAGCGAGCTTCTCGGGGCGGGTCTCCAGGCCAGAGACAGCCAGAGAGGCGAGAGACAGGCAGAGATACAGGCAGGGAGACGGTGCTGGTGCTGGTGATGCTGGGACACAGAGAAGTGACATGGCCGGGGATGCTCACAGCGAGGCCGTCATCGCGAACAGAGAGAGATGCAAGACAGAAAGAGAAAGACGAAGACGAAGACGACGGAGACGGAGGCTGCCCTGACTAAGAAACTCACCGTTATTCTGGTTCCTGGTCCGCTTTGTGGTTTCTGGTTCTGGCTCTGATGCTCCGGATGCTTCTTTCATATGCTAATATACTCTCTCTCTCAGCTTAGGGCCTACACTATAAAGATAACTAAGAACGACTACGCATGGACAGGGGAGGCAGGAGGATTAAGAGCTTTTTTCTTTTGCTCTCTCCCAGAAGCAGATGCTATCAAACAAGCCATGGTCGTGCAGAGACAGGCAGTGTGCTCGCCGGCTGTATCCCCCCTCGTTTCGTGCGGTTTCGACCTGCCCCCGGGTCCTGCTGGCCTGTTGGTTGACGGATCGACTGGATTGATACAGACGGAGCCGGCAGCTCGACGTGAAGGGTTACTTTCCTTTTCCTGAGCTCAGTATAACAACTCCTACGGGCTGCTGTGTATCTAGGCATCGTCGAACAGACCAGACTGCCTGCCTGCCTGCCTCCCTGGCTTGTCCCCAGGCAAAAGCAAATATTCATGTCCCACCCAGCAAAACCCGTCAGTCTGTCAGGGCCATGACGAGCAGCTTCAAGATCCAAGATTCACCTCTTCCTCTCTTTCTCTGCTTGCTGCCGGCCTCGTTTCTTTTTCCTTCTTTGCCTTTCTTTTTCCGAAGACTTGCTGGTTCCACGATGGCCGAACCAAGGTTGAGGCAAAGCAAAAGGAAAAAAAAAAAAATTATTATATACGGAGTACTAACTGCTTTCTGAGCGAAAAATGGCCCGAAACGTGGCTCCACCCCTTGAGGATGGATATAAGAGGCCAAAAATCCGCCAATACGACTGTGAGAAAATTGGGATGAGGAGTTAAAAAGGTGAAGGGATTAAGAAAGAAAGAAAAAAAAAAAGGTTTCTGGGTAAAGAAACGGCGCCCGCTATGGAACCAGGGAACTCACCTCCGGCACCAAAGGGAAATCTTCCTACTCGCAGCCAGGGGAGGGGGGGGGAGGGTCTGGCATGAAAAAGAAAGGAACCATAATAAGAAGAACAACAAAAAAAGACAACGGCAGAGAAGAAAGAGAGAGAGATAAAAAAACAAAGAGAAAGGGAGAGATATGAAAGAGAGTGAAGAATGCAAAGGAAACCGTTGGATTGTTTACTTTGGCTCTGCCTCCGCTGCGGATCAAGACAATTCTTCTTTGCTTTTTTCCCTTTTCTGCTTCCTCTGCTCGTCCATCCAGTCCGGGAGAAGAAGAAGAAGAAGAAGAGCTGAAGCTGATAGACTTTTCAACAGCTGTTCCTGCGTCAAGGATGAAGCTCAGTCCGCCCTTATCCGTGGCTGGATACGAGGGAAAAGGGCCGATGTCGATGCCTGAAGTCGTCATCAATCCATCTCAGCGACCTTCTTCTGGACCAAAGATACAACTCGTCACGCACATGAAGGAATAATTGCTATTGCCTATTACTATCTGTCACTCGGAATGGGCGGGAGTAAGGGGTGCATCTCTCTGGCACTTCGATGCAGGATCGACTGGACAAGAGAGAAGCAGAAGCAGAGGCAGAGGCAGTCCGTGTCGCAAACAAGACCAACTCCCTGATTCGTTTCTTTCCCCCGATATTATTATTTATTCTTTTTCTTAATTTTTTCTTCTTCGTCTTTTCTCTGAGTGTATCTTTCTGCTATATATACGGAGTCTGCAAAGTTACTCTGCAGTCGCTTAATTCCTGCGCCAGCCCTAACCTAGGCATCGATCTCAGGATCCCCCTTCGTATACTCGGTGCGCCGTCATATGTCAAACTCAAGCCTGCCCTGTCTGTCTGAAGGCCGCCGTCGATGGCCACCATCCCATGACATTGACATTGGCATGACGTTCGCAGTCCACAGTCACAGCATGCCGCAGCCGGGCCACGCACCTGCGCTGCCTGTTCGTCAGACTGCGACTGAACCCCGTCATCGTTGCCCCCCTTTTGACTCAACTATGACGACGGCGATGCTGCTGCCATGTTACCAGCACAGCAAGCAAGTACAGATATCTGTGTGGACGTGGGCGGCTGGGACTGGATCGGGCTCCCATCCCCCATGTACCCCGTCCGCCCCATCCATGCTCATGCTCCATCTTTGCGACTCCATATTTGCATCGTCTCCGTAACACTGATCCGGCGCCATCTAGACCGTCGGCGTGCCATCTCGCTTTCTCGTGTTCGAACGCACACCAGGAAGGCGGAGGAAGAATATTATTATTAGACTCCGAATGTTCATGCTTGATCGATCGTATCGAGATCAAGAAGCGGGCTGGGAAAAGGGTCGATGGACGTTTGACGCAAGGCGTCAGAGATGTAACCAGGATCTCTCAGCATCTCTCTTGCACTGAGCTGGTCGAATTGGGCCGTCTCCCGAGCAAGGCAAGGCAACGAAACGGCGAACTACGCAGGCTGACTTGCTGGCTTCCTGGCAATAATAGTCGCCTGCCTCTTAAGCCCTAAAGCCTCCAGGATAATAATAATCCCCCATCCCGTCCCTCGGCTGTCGTCTTTCTGGCATTTGACAGGCATCCAGACCGGTTAGCATTATTAAGCTTACCTGGGATATTTTCAAGGCTAAGGCAATCGGCTCGTGATGCTGGGGATACTTTTGGGACACCCCCCCCTGGCTGGCATTTTTTCACCTTCTCTCGCCCTCTGGCCCTGGACCGACGACATTATTCTCTCCCGGCTAGACCTCCACATTC
>NW_003456419.1:515827-535313 GCF_000151425.1 Trichophyton rubrum CBS 118892 | reverse complement strand
TCCTGCCGTCCCTTGCCAGGCAAGAGAAAGCTCTCCGTGCAGGCTTCTCCAGAAATGTTCCGGGCATCGGAGTTGAGAGCTCTTCGGCATGTTAAAAGAAAAGAAGTAACTTAGCCTGGCTGGGCTCGCTTATGTACTTCGCTCGCAATTTGCATAGTACAAGTGGTACGGGAGTACAAAATCACCTCGAACAAAATGCAATATATGCATTTTTGGAAGCAAAAGGAGACTGAGACGCTGGAGCACCGCATCCAGGCTCGTGTATGTCGTGGCCCGGGCAGCTGTTTTCTCCATCGTCAGTCAAATATCACACGAATAATCATGTGCACGATGCGATAGACGGGCTCGTCCCGTAGTTACTCCCGCTTCAATAGCTCGTTTTTTTTTTTTTTTTTTTTTTTTTTTTGTTCCCTTGTAACCCACGGCCTTGCGTTGCAGCATGGGGGTTTGGAACTGCTCGTCAGCGAACTAAGTATAGAAGGTAAGAGATTGACCGTTTATAATTAACTACATATATTATTAGCATATATAGGTCGGAACCAGACTTGTCAGCTCGCATAGGGATGTACGTACATATTATGTGCATATGTCTATGTATAGTTATATTAATTAGTTATTAATTATAGGGGTAAGCGATGCACACTGTTGATCGCGGGTTAAGTGCGGTGCATCATCGTATACTCAGCTAATAGCACAGTTGATATTACTGCTCTTTGCACCTCTGGGCTGAAAGATAGAGAGCTGAGCAGGTCGCTTAATCTCAAGTCACCTTTGCGCGCCCGCCCCTTTTTTCTTCCACCCGCCTACGATTATCGTGTAGAGGAGCTTTGCTCATGCATCATGCTCTTCCTCCTCTATCCCAACGTTGTACCATCCGGTCGATCGCATTTATGTATGACTAGCGCTGTGTGACGAGCCTGTCTTCCCCGGAGAAGTATGGCCTGTAGCTTCCGGCATCCCCTTTGCACTACCACCCATTAACTCTAGAGAGCTAGAATGGACAACATGAACCGTCTCTTGCTCGCCCCCCCCCCATCTCCCTCCGTCCAGCATCCAACTGAAACATCAATTGCCGGCCGGCAATAACATATAACCCATAAGAGATAGGCGGCATCTCGTATATGTATGGTTCCTTCTCATGTATTATGTATATGTAGTGACTCCCCCACCCCATTTTTGGCTTGCGTCGCCTAGCTCAGCAACGTCCCAACATATTCGGCCTTTCTTCCAAATCCAAACCACCCTGAGTAACCAGCTAGGCCTTCCCACTGCACCAGGAACCGGTCGACGAGAGGGAAAAGGATCTTTCCCGACAAACTCACGGTAGTCACGCGAGCCCAGGACTCGATAAATATCGTCCGTAGATATCGTCTGGTTCCACGGCGTTGATCTCGAGGCCCGGAGTGGGAACGGGACTCGGGGCCAGAGTAGGTACTAGCCTTGGACGTGGAAGAGATATCTGATCTGGCCTGGGGCAGGATGCGGCATACCAGCGGGTCGAACAGGCGGAGAAGTCGGGCGGCCACGACCACGCAGACTCCCGTGCCAGGCCCGTTGGTAAGAATGATGTCAGGATATCCGGGGCAAGGGGAGCTTGAAGAACTTGATTGAGCGGTGAGGATGAGTTGATCGGGATGTCTGCCCATAAGCATCAGCATGCAGAATCCGAAGCATTGCAGCGTAGTCAACGGCGCAGTCAGGAAAGATTGATGGACCCTCCTTGCGCGAGGGACAGTAATGATGGTATAGTTGCTGCTTTTACTCTCATCCTGGCTCGTTTCTCCACTGGTTTCAAGGTTTTTCTCATACTCGACGGCTTTCCTCGCGCTGAAGGCGTCTCCAGAGCTCACGATGTACGTACGTCTGATATACACCGCTGGGTCAAGCTCTGCATGTCTGAGCATGGAGAGCATCTCCTCCGTATGTCCTCCGCTGCCTAGGACAACCAGAAGATGGACTGGATGGTATGGCTGTCTCGCTTGTGCCTGGATATCTGTCTTGCCCGGCCAGAACATTGCCAACTATCCACAGGTTAGCCCATGTATTCGGCCTAGAAGAGGTTTCAACCGTACCGTAATCAAACAGATAAAGGCCAGCAAGGCCACGGCACCTGTGAGAACCGGATACTCCATGGCCAAAAGCAGCGTTCACCGGGGTATCGATGGCATCAATCTATCAATAACCGCCTGTCAATTGTTTGATGCAGCCTTTTATCCGTCGGCTGCGTGTCTCATCTCCTGGCAGCTAGCAGGCAGTTAACGTCCGACTACAATTCACGACCGGCGTCTCCTCCCTTCCAGCATCTTCAGCCTCCTGCCCGGTCCTGCTGGCTATTGTCTATTGTCCGCTGTTGAGTGCTGGTTGTTATTGACTGCCGAAGTGTTGTTGTTGCTCCGTCGGCGATTAACGAGCTAGCGCGCCTTAAAGCCGCCAACCGCCCCGAAAAGCGAAAAGAAAAGTTGACGATAACCCAAAAAAATAACTACTTAACGCCTAAATAATCATAATCATAATAACCAAAATAATAACAACCGCCTTCTATCACTCCACGACCCGGGCCTTGCTTGCTTGCTTCATGTAGGCCGCGATGGCTCCCTTCTTCCAAAAGCGACTGCGATGCTTCTACTGCGGCGGAAACTCTAGGCAGATATACAAGAACGCCGTCCGGCGGTGGAAATGCGAGAGCTGTCAGGCTGTCAACTATCTAGACGAAGTACGTTGCCCATCGAAACAGCTTGTATCTACACCTATACTAACGGCGGCAATGGGTAGAATGGCGAAATAACCGATCCCCCGGTCGCTGAAGTGTCGACAGAGAAGCGGTTCCATCGGTACGCTGCTCCCGTCTCGCCGTCAATATCATCGCTATCGCAATCCTTCGAGGAGCAGCCTGAGCAACCAAGCGCAGCCGACTCTGCCATCTTCTGCTCTACCTGCCAGAAGAACCAGTATCTCTTCACCCAGACACTGGCTTCGTATCTCCCGGACCCGTCACACCCCGAATATGCGGCCTACGAGAAGTCATATCCGTCTTATAAACGGAGCTTGGAGGAGCGCTACCCGCAGGTGTGCGAGAAATGCAAGCCGCGGGTCATCGATCGCATCAGACAAGCCGGATACGCAGCTAAGACAGACCATCTGCGGCGCATGATGGAACGTAGCAAGGGTAAATCAACCCGGAAGCGAAGACAGATGTGGAAGTGGAAGGGCCTGTTGGTGTCTACGGGGGCCTTTTCGTTCTGGTCAAGTGTTGCCGGCCAACTAGTCTGGGACGTCGTCGCCTTTACATCTTCCGCTTACGAACTGCAGGAGGTAGAGGTGGCTTCAATGTCGATGTCCTCTCTCGGAAGCCACTGCGTTTCTAGCTCCATCCAAAAACTTCGCATTCCCGGAGAATGTGCTACGTTTCTTGCACCTTATGCCGGCCTCTCGTTGATTCTCGGCGCATTTGCCCTCTGGTGGAATCCGAAGCTCAGACTGAAAGTTGAAGGCCATCATGGCCGGTTGATTGGGCTACGAGAGTACTATCGTATTCAGATTGTTGCTCTCATGGTCAGGTTCATGGCGTGGGCCGGTTTGCAAGATCCTGCAATCACGGGCCTGCATCCCCAGTTAAACCCGTCGATACATGCTTTTGTGGCTATATTTACCTTGATTGTAAGTCGTGCTGCTTTTCTCAGTTACCAATATCTCAAAATTGTGCTCTCTAATGCTGGATAGACTACCTTTGCATCAACATCTACTATCAAATTCGAGAAGAGACCGCTTGTTGATTGGCATGATCATACCGAGGAATTGTTATCCAGTACAAACAGCAGCGCTGGAACGCAGTTGAAGAGTCCTCCAGAGCCACAAGCCTCTGAGATAGGCAGACAGTCAATTCCTAAGCGATTCCCTATTGCCAGCCTCGCGCCACGCCGTTTGGCTACCCCCGAGCCATACATCCCACCAACTCCTCCACTAGACTCTCGACAGGAAGATGTCGATGCGATGGACTGGACTCCATCCCGGCCGTCTCTGCAAGTCCCGGTTAAACCTACAAGTCAGCAGGCACCAGCACTTTCTTCTTCAGTGCTCTTCCAGGGCCCGCTACCCCAAGTGCCAAAACCACCATCATGGAATCTTCGGAACCCAGTTGCGGGAAAGGTGGAACAGGTCCAGAAAAAACCCAACCCATTCCACCAAGCTCCTGTCTTACAGCCTACACGACCCTCTTTAGAGGAAGATGAGACTGAGACGGAGAATGAGGAAGATCAGAAGCATAAGCCGGCCCGGACTGATGCTGTCTTCGCGGCGCCTAAATTTTTCCCGCCCGGACTAACAGCCGAAACTGGCCTGGAGAACCTGTTTGACCAAGCTTTCTCCATCGCCGATGGACCGAGTGCCCAACAGAACCAGTCTGGTCAAGCTTCTATCAACCAGAAGTCTGCAGCTCCTGGAAACAAGCCAACACATGTCTTGCGATTTACTCTCCTGCTATCCTGTCTGGTCTTGTGGATGAGCACCAAGGTATATACCGAGCCCGCAAAGTCTATTGAGTCAGTGATACTTGGTATATCCTTCCTTGTTGCTGCCTTTTCATTTTTGGAGACCCTGATGAAGCCAATGGTAGTCTGGAATGTGACCGAGATCTTGCTGTCTATGTTTGAATTGGTATCTTGTGTTTACCTGGCTGTAATCCAGGCTCGTCAACTTGACAGCCCCGTAGGCCTGGATAATGCTGGGATATATTTGGTTTCTTTCATGATGGGACATGAAATGTTTGGACTTGGGCCTCTTCTGGCCCCTCACACAAGCCTGGCAGAGCCCAAAAATACTACTAAAGCCGCCGATTCAGAGACAAAGACAGACAAGAAGCCTTCTTCTCCTACGTCATCCGCAGCCGGATCGTTTACTACCTTGAGCATGAGCCAAAACAGCCTCTCTCCAGGCAGCCGGTACGCCGGTAGTCCCCAAGCGAGACGGCCACAGACTGCCAACAACAGGATGAGTCCCTATACCAACTCTCCACCAAGCGTTCTCCCCCAAAGACACCACAATAGCTTTCCTGACTTTGCAACGCGATTGAAGGCCACACCGCAGCCATCATTCACACCTACTACTGCATTCGCAGGCTATACTCCAGCCCCGGCCGCTAGGAGACCAAAGCCAACTCTGTCATTCTCTTCGTCATTTGACTCAGCTTTGCAAGACAGCCCCTTCTCCCCTACCTCTACAGCATCAGACTCTGCCTCGTCAGTTGCATCAGAAGTCCAAACACCCGTTTCCCGGCCTAAATTTTCAAACATAGGCCCTAGCAACCCCAGTCCCTCCATTATCAAATCTCTAAACCTCAATGACGGCCCAGCGCCTCGAGCCACGCCTAATGCACGGTATTCACTGCGTCAGAGGCGTAACTAAAAAATGGTACCAGACAGGCCACTCTTAACGCCTTCTTTCTTCGTCTTCGTTTGTTGAAAAAAGAAATACCATTTAGCTTATGTTACCCTTGATGATCCACATTGACTGGGCTACCCTCGTTCTGTACACACAAATTTAGTACTGCATACCTAGACAGTATATGGCGTTTTGTGGAGATTAGCGTCGTACTGAATTTTGATACCTTGACGTTCCCTTTTTTATTAATGCAATGTATGTGATGATATGAGATATCTCTTCTACCGTTATATTTGGTTTACCCAAATCTAGTCAGGGTAAGAATAGTCTCGAGATATATTCAAAAATAAGATGCCGACATGTCCAGATGTATATGCATTAAGAATCTGAGATCTAGATCTAGCTGACCAAAGAAAATAAGGTAAGCACAGAAGCCGTATATCACAGAATGAGCTACCCTGAATCCTGCCTAATAGCGAAGATATGAGTGAAAGTTCACTTTGCCTATTCGTCCTTATTCTGGACCGGAGAAATCGTTGGCCGTGTTGGTATTGTCTGTGGCAGCGGAGGGAGCAGGTTCTTCGCGGCCTCCCTAGCATTCTGTGCCATAAGAGCATCTATGACGACCAGAGCAGCCATGGCCTCAACGATGGGGACGGCTCTTGGTACGACACAGGGGTCATGTCGTCCCTTTGCTTCGAGAACACCTTCTTCAAAGCTATAAGAAGCGGTTGTCTGGGCCTGTCCAATAGTTGCCGGCGGCTTGAAGGCAACACGGAAGTAGATCGATGCTCCATTAGAGATACCTCCCTGGATACCGCCAGAGTTGTTGGTCTTGGTAGTCAGCTTCTTTCCAGAACCGTTAGTCTCTACCACGAAGGGATCATTGTGAGTTGACCCAGGAACTTCACAGCCCAGGAAACCAGAACCGATCTCGAAGCCCTTTGTAGCGGGGATCGAGAGCATGGCATGTGCAAGTTTTGCTTCCAGCTTATCGAAGCATGGCTCTCCCAGGCCAACGGGGACGTTTCTGATGATGCAGGTGACGGTCCCTCCGATGCTGTCTGACAGATCGCGATGATGTTCAATCAACTTGGTCATTCTCTGAGCAGCTTCTGACTGCGGACATCGAATTGGGGCGAAGGAGTCCACAGTCTTCCGGTCAATAGTCTCGATGAGCTTAAGGAATTCCGGGTTGGTTACCGGGCTGGGATGCTCGGGTGTGGGAGGGAAGAGATGCTCGTGTCCAACAGAGGATACGAAGGAGACTATCTCTACGTTATGGGAGAGCTTGAGATACTTCTCCGCAATAGCACCGGCAGCCACTCGACCTGGAACTGTGTGTTAACAAAGATACTACCTATGATAATATGGCGTAAGTATAGTACCAAGGAAGCCATACCGATGGTCTCTCGGGCACTGCTTCTGCCGCCACCACTGCTGGCCTTGACGCCGTACTTTTCCAGATAAGTGAAGTCAGCATGGCTGGGTCGAGGGTACATGTCCATGGTGCTGTTTCCATAGTCCTTGGGCCGCTGGTCTTCGTTCCGCACCACCATGCCTATTGGCGTGCCCAGGGTGATACCGAACTCGGTTCCAGACTGTATCTCGACCCTGTCCTTTTCGTTTCGAGGGGTTGTCAGGGCACTCTGTCCGGGTCTCCTTCTTGTCATCTGGGGCTGGATGTCTGCCTCCGTGAGCTCCATACCGGGAGGGCACCCGTCGACGATGCAGCCGACAGAACGGCAGTGTGACTCGCCATAGCTAGGCCTCTGGTCAGCAAAACTGATACGGTATATGTCAATGGAGGGAATCCGTACGTGGTGACCCTGAAATACTCTCCAAAGGTCGACATCTTGAAGCTCTTCTAGCTAGTTAACTCTTCTTGTACTTAACTAGCTGGACGGTGGGGTTGAACGACAGGCAGGGATTGAGGGCGTTATATAGAGACCTGCTCGGTCGCTGTGAGATCGGTCAGTCAGGGAAATACGGGCGCCAGTCTGGTCCGTCCAGAGTCCAATCGCTTGATCTCAGCCAGCCAGGTTCCTCCTACGCTCGACTCCTTGTCTTCTTCTTCTTCTTCTCGTCTTCGCCTGGTCGTCTTTGCGACTTTTTATTCTTTTTCCTGCGTGGCCCAACGCGGATGACTCAGCGCCGATGACGGATCTCGTACCTAAAGACTGACGGATCGAACAGATGGGATGACAGCAACGGATGGAACAAGGGAATTAACAACTGGCTGGCCGAGCAGAGAGACGCTGGAGGACGGGGAGCAGCTTCATCTCTGGCGGACCAGAGGCCGGCGGTGTCTGTCTGTCTACTGAAGTAATTGACGGGCAGGACTGCATGGTTGGATTGAATGAATACACGTCACGAAGGCTCACTGTTACTGCTCTTTTAGCTGGGGCGTGGGCTGCTTAGGGGCCTTTAACTAACTCTTAGGGGCCAAACCTAGGCTTCGGGGGGGGCGTTCCTTTAACTAACTCCCGGGGCTCAGCGCCTAAATCTCGCCCTAAGCAAGCCTCACGCCCAGGCTCGGCGCTGCCCGGGGGGTCGCCCTTAGCTTCCGCCGCATCTTTCTGGCCTTTTCTGGACGACGTCCGTCTCCTGCTTGCTGTCTACTTCTCTTCGAAAACACCCACGATGCCTCTGTAGCAGGTCAGGTTGGCTTCATGATTTCCGCCCGTCCCCTGCAGCCACTGCACTGGTCGCGGTCTCTTGGGAACTGCTGCCAATGGACGGCTAGCAGGCCAGCCTCGACGTTTGCAGCGCTCTCGTCTCGTCCTCAGGCCAAACTCCAGGTCTACCAGTCCATCTCCAGCGACCCCTTTGTCAACCTCTCCCTCGAGAACTTCCTCTACGAACACTCCCCGACAGACTCCAAGATCCTCTTCCTGTACATCAACAGGCCCTGTGTCGTGATCGGGCGGAACCAGAACCCATGGCTCGAGACAAACCTGCGCCTGCTGAGGAGCAGCACCGGAATTGAAAACAAGGGGGAGGGCGGTAATACCGTCAATGATGGAAGTGCCCTATTCGTTCGACGACGATCTGGTGGTGGCTCAGTCTTCCATGATGAAGGGAACCTGAATTTCTGCGTGATATGTCCCAAGCCGATATTCCATCGAGATAAACATGCCGAGCTCGTGGTGAGGGCATTGAAGAACGTTGGAGCTTTGAAAACAAGAGTCAACGAGCGTCATGATATCGTTCTCGGTCAGGATGCCCAGCAAGAGCCGTCTCCTCTGGTAGTCAAGGCTGGGCCTTCAGACCAAGATGCCGAAAGTCCACCGCTAGAGAAACCCGTTCGGGCCGTCAAGATCTCAGGTTCGGCGTACAAGCTGTCAAGATTTCGTGCTTTGCATCACGGTACCTGTCTGATTGATTCGCCAAACCTCAGGCAGATAGGACTCTTTCTGAAGTCTCCTGCTCGTCCATATATTAAAGCAAGGGGTGTTGAGAGTGTCAGGTCCCCCGTTGGAAACATATCCTCCGCCTTGGACGAATCAGTCCGGCCGTTCCTCATGCAGCAGATAATCGGAGAAATCATGAAAGAGTTTGCTCTGCTATATAATCTCGACCGCAATGCGTTGCGGAAAGCTCAAAGAGCCCACGCCAACGATCCGGAGCTGTCTTCGGGCGACGACTGGGTTACCGGCATCTTGACTGACGAAGACGCAAGAAATGAGCCCGAGGTGTGCAAAGGCATACAAGAACTACATGTAAGTCAGCACACCCACCCGCTGCTATACCGTTTACCCGATTCCTGTTTCTAACACTGACATAAATTTCCAGTCTCTTGAATGGAAATACAACCAGTGCCCCCAGTTTACATTCTCCACGCATCCAACAGAGGAAGATCCCCGGCCTAGGCCAGAGATATCACCTGCCCTCTCCCCTTCTGTATGTCTCAACCCTGCAAGCTCCGCCCCATTGCCCTTCCCTCCCTCCATACCAGATGTAGTGCACGAACTGACTACGATTGACGGTGTCGTGACTGCAGACCAAGGCGTTCTTCCGAGTTAAATCCGGTCTCATCATTGAAAGTCACATTTCTACATCACCAGACCCAGATACTGCACAGTATGAAGCAAAATGTGTTCATAAAATCCTGCATAACAAGCCATTGCATGAAATATTGGACTGGGCATCAGTGCTCAGTTCTGCTTCTGCACTTGCCAGCCAAGAGAGTGCACACCCTGGTGCCTTTGCGTCGACGTCTCCAGATAACGAGCTCTCGAGCCTTGCCAAGTGGCTCGAGAGTAAACTTGGACATTGATCCGTCAACAGGTTGACAGATGTTATTGACGCTCAATATATGTACAATATAAACGACATTGCTTCACTCACATTAGACTTGGATACGAATATAGAGTACATGCTTACGCAAAAGGTCGTGGCAGCTACTTTTACCATCTACCAACTGGTACTATCAATGACATAAGAGTGTGGCTCAGCAAGCTGCCGACATACGAGAGGAACTTGCTTACGGGGCATGGTCAACCAGCATACCAACGAACCCCCGGGAAATACAGTACAAAACAACGCACGGAGTATCGAACCGAATAACAGAGACAGAGTAATTCGTTCCACGTATTTAATCGGTGTTAAGAAGCGCCTCTTCAACTGGGGAACCATGCCTGTAATTTTATATAAAAACAAAACTCCATCATAAATGCATGCAGGCAGGATCTTACTCTTTGTTTCGTATGCCCTCGTGCCCTTATGTACCTATATATTTCCATCCCATTTGGAATCTTTCATATCTTTCATATAATACTCCGTGCGCAATATTCCCCGGGATACGAAGACACGGCATGGGGGCGTTGCTATCTTGCTCCCGTCTTCAGGATCTCTTTATATTGCGGCATATAGCCACGATCCCTATAGTTAACAGGGATAGTCAAACTACCTCTCGACCTTCGCTAACTCATACACAGGCATGCCAACATGACGAAGCAGATCCCTCTAAACAGTTACGGGAGCAGTTAACAAGCCTGCTAATTCAATACCTATGGCTGGATTCCCCTGCCTGTCCGCCTAGCTGACTGGTTACGAGTGCGCGGGCCCTTTGCCGCGGGATTGAACAATTTACCAACCCGCCTCACTCGGCTTTCCTCAGCCTGACTAGAACCAGCTTTGCCGTGTGTGCACTCAGACTGATCTTGTGCTTGTCCCATGTTGACTGCCCATATCGAGCAATTGAACTACCCCCTGTCAGGATCTTCGGCAAGGAACCTGGGGCGGAAAACCAGCTGCGATTATCACTTTGTTTGCCTTTACCCCGATGAGCGGGTTGATCTTCCCTCCCGGGCCCCTGCCTTCGGCCTACATATGCTGCCTGTCTTCGGTGCAAGGCATATAATAACTGCGCAGTAAGGCAGATAGGCGAACGGGGAACCAAGGGCAGTTGGAGCCGGAAAGGCTATTAACTTAGATGCTGCATGTACAGGGTTGAGGCGCCAACAGTATACTGCCCCTAGATATACCGAGGCGGTACAGGCAATAATGCGGGATTGATAAGGGCCAGATTGAATTGAATTGTTGATATAAATGAAAATACTTAAATACATGTATTGGAGAAACGAAAGATAGAGATGGCTGAAAAAAAAGGGCCCCTGAGAAACAGCCCACATGTCCGCGTAGAATCAATATCAAATTCCCATCCTTTCCCAGAAAAAAAAGCCAATCATGAAAGCAATCAGTGGGCATATAACCCCGTAAAGAGCATCTCGGTAGAAAGACAGAAGAAACGAAGTAGACAAGAAAAGAAAATGGGAAGAAAATTTCACACAGGTACTCCAAGATCTAAACTCCTCGCCTGGCCTACTGATTTGTTGGCGTTTCGCTGCTCTCCTCAGGGGCATCTGTAAACACATCATCGATAGACCTCATAGATTCAGAAACTGGGATTAATCCCTTCGCTTCACCTTTCTCATGGTCATTATAATTGGTGTCGACTTGCTTTTGTTTCATTTTCTTGTCTTCATCGCGTTCATCATCATCGTCAATGGTATCCCCTGCGCCAGCGTTGACAACTCTCAGCCTTTCCTTGGGCACAGTGAATGTAACCTGTACCACTCGTCCCTCAGCAGCTGCCTCGACATCCCAGTCTTCATCGTCAAAGTCATAATCATCCTCACTGCTTCTAAAGCTTGCGCCCCCTACTGCACTTCCAATCTCGGCGGGTGAAGACTCATACCGGGATTTCCCTTGTCGTAATATTGAACTGTCTCCCGATTTGCGTTTTGCATTCCAATCTTTGGCACCTTGCTTGCGCCTGAGGACCGAAGAGCTTGTGCTGACTGCTCGATGGGGACGCTGTGACGCTCCTGGTACGGTTTCCAAATAACCCTGATTATCTTCGTCCGGTAAACTGTAGAAGCTTTTTGTTGGGCTTGTACTTGAACTTCGCTGGTTTGATGCGCGGGAATCTGCCTGGTTAGGCGCTTTATTCGAGCCTCCAGATGTTTCTGATCTTCTTAACGAGCCAAGAACTCGCCGAATGGTCCCTGCTAGCTCTAAAGTTATAGGCCCTTGGCGTTGGTCTGCAGGTTGATTTGGGTCTTGCTGAGGCATCCATGAGGGGTTAGTACCTAACAGAGAGGACCCTTCTGCCTGTAGTTGAGCGTAGGAGAGCTGGGAGGATGGTCTGCCGGAAAAGGCGACTCGGCCAGGAACTGCTCTGTCAGAATCGGCTGTGTGCCCCCTTTCAGAACTACCATAGTTGGACGGGCTGCCAAAATTGGACCTCTGTGACACTGAACGATCTAACAACTTTGGATTCGTACGATGTGAGGATGATGAAGTGCCTGAGGTGCCAGATAGGTTGGAGAGTGTGCGGTCTTGCTTTTCTGATGTGATGCTTGGAGGCTTCTCTAGCTTCTCAGAGCTCAGCGTATGTACCCATTCGTGTATGTTCTCATCGTTGGCCTGCGATCTAGACTGATCCTCTGGCACAAGGGATGGGAAGCAGTCCTTGGACGGGGAAGGAGGGTCTTTGAAAGGATCAGAGTTGTTAGAACACTTGCTATCCCGACATCCGGCCGCCCCTGCTGGAACTGGCTGTATAGCATCGTATTCCTCTCCTTCATCAATGGGCTGGATTTGGGAGAATTTGATATTTCGTCTTGGGTCATCCTGCAGAATGCCTGGCTGGTAACCTCGAGATCGTACACTAGCCCGCAAGCCTCTAGTTGGACTTGGATTGTCTACCAAGAGACCTGTCCTTTCCGCTGCAAATGGAGAATTTTGGATATCGCTATATCCACCAAACCCGTAGTGCTGAGCAGAGTCTATCTGCATCATTTGCTGATCAGGTGCTTCAAAATGAGGCCGTTCAGCACCTAATGCAAGGCTCCGGAGTGTTTGTTCGCGGGCTTTACGGTGCTCACGGGCGCGTCGATTGCGGCAGACGAAGAAAACAAGCACAGCAGCCAAAGCAGCAATTGGAACCCCAATACCAAGGCCTACTCCAAGGCCGACTTTCTGCAGCGTTGTAGAGAGGGGCCCTCTGTGGTGTTCGTTTGGAACAGAAGCAATATCCGGGGGAGTATAGGATGTAACCCAAGTTCCAGAACTGGCGTTGAAGAGAAAGGTCTGGTCGTTAGCTACAAACTCGTTGCTCGAGCTTTTCAACGACCGAGGTGGTATCCTGTATCCTCCGGTTATAAGCATTACATTGCCGGGAAGCATGGCAGCTCCATGACCAAACACTCCTGTATTTTCAGAGAGTCCGTCTGGTGAGCTCTTTGGAGGGATTTCCCATGTCCAATCGCCAGCTCCTCCATAATCCTCGCCGATGTCAAGGATAGCTAGCTGGGGTTGTGCAGGCACAGAAGTGTCCCCAACCCAGCCCCCGAAGATGATAATTTTGCTGCCGTCTGGAGTAAGGACTGCAGTATGACCAGATCGCGGCTCAATTCCGGATATACCTTCTGGTAACCTTGCCTGGGATGAATCACTCAATGCTTGGTTGACTGTAACGTAGCTCCAGCTCTCCTCAGGGAGGGAAAATAGCACTATCTGTGACATGTTGACGAAGGCACTTTGCGTATGGCCACCAGCAAGAACGAAGCTCTGGTGACGCAACCTTGCACCAGTTGATGAATTTGAGTATGCAGGCACAAGAGGGGTCATACTGAAACCTGCCTCGGCCACGGGAGGAGATCTGATGGATAACGTTTCAATGTTGTAGTCTGGACTAGGGGAAGACATTGCCGTTTGGAGATAGGTCATATTCCTGGAGTACTCAGCATCTGCTATCCAGGACTTGAGTCTCGTTTCGTCGGTTGGGCACATCCCAGCAAACATGTAAAGGTCGGGAGCTGAATCACTTTCCGGGGTCGAAAATCCAATCCCGGCTGCGAGGTAGTTTGGCCCTCTCCATGGCATGCCACTTCTGCCTTTCTTTGGCTGAATCGCAGACTTGAGCCATTTACCATTCAAATCAGCCGTATCTTTCGCATTTTCAGTTTCAAACCGCCAAACCTCGGCCTTAGAAGACCGGCAATCCCCCGCATAGATTGTAGGGATGCCGTCTGGATCCGCAATGGGAATTATCGACTTTGCATCGTTGGGAGAGAAGGGGGGCGGAGCGATGTTCGAGAAGGACGGCGATACGGCATCGAATGGCCTGGTGAGGTTGATGTATTGAAACTTAACGTCATTGGATGTCGACGATATGAAATAGGCAACTGTGTGATTTGCAGCGGTGGTAGACACCCATAAGGACGAAGGATTGTATGGTAAGTCTGTTGCTGCTGCCAGCACTATGAAGGTGCTGGCAGCAAAAGTTTTGAACATTCTGAGTCCGCGACCCAAAGCGGTCGATCACCTAGGCCTGTGGTCAACAATATAACGTGGGCCACTCAACCTCCCATGATCTATCCCAGTGTAATAATGAAGCGGCGCGGGCCAGTCTGGTAGTTCCGAGTTGTCTGAGGGGAGACTTGACGGCTCACGGCATGGTCACAACAAACTGTCCAACGAGAAGAACAACAACTAGCAATATGGCCTTTCGAAATGATTCCCAGCGAAGATCCAAACTGGCGGGGGAGGTGAGAAGGAGGCGACAAAGTGATAATAATAATAACAAGATCCAAATTAATTATTGATGCAGTGGGGTGGCTGGTGACTCGCATCGAGCGCTGCTGGAGCTGCTGGACCCCTCGGGCTCTAGAACCAGGTTTGGCCTCTCGGTGGTCCAAACGTCATTGGTGGTCCAGAGGGTGAAGGCCAAAAATTTTTTTTTTTCTTATATTGCGAGTTCCCACTTGATCGCTTCAGCAACGGCCGCAGGCCTCCGCAGCTTCGTATACACAGCGGACATGTTGGCGTTGATGTTGTTTGGCAGTAAACAAAAGAAAATAAGCGCCGCGGTTGCCGGGCAACAGCCGAGGCGCCCTATCACATGATGGCGGCTCGCGTTTACTTTTAGCCGGCGGATGTTTGTTCCAACCTCACCCATCCATCGCTTGCGAGATATCAAAAGGAAAACGACGACAGGGAGGTTTGTGGTCCGTCCCTTTCTTTTCTTTTGCGATCATGATCTGCCTGCTTCACACCACCACGGCGGCGAGCAAGGAACAGGAACTAATCAACCTTCCGTCGCCGGGCTGTTGCAAGTGGTGCAGTCATCTCTCTCCTTCGCACAACCCCCCTCTGCAGCCCTCCTCGCGCATGTCAAGGTCACGCCTGAGTTCTTCAGCAGCAAGCAGAAGGTTAAAGTGGTTTCGGTGTTCTACTTGCGACTCCACGCTATGGGTGTCTTACCTGCCATCGTCCAATGTCGTCATCGAACGCGGGCACTTGCAAGTGAGGACCATACCACCATCTTGAGATAGACAGAGTGGCATCCTGACGGCTACAACGGAGTGTTACCACCGTCTATGACACGCTCACTAACTATCACAGCAAGTGTCCCTAGACGTATACTCAATACAAGGATAATCAGAAGCTTCTTTGCCTTCAAAACAAAATCAGCAGCATAGCAAGCTCACATGGCTATAAAAAGGCAGTTTAGGTAGGCAGTAGAAGCAAGGCTGTGGCCAAGTTCGGGCTACGAACAATATACGTATATTATTATTACCCGTGGCTGTGGCAACCATGGATTCCGCCAGCCCGGTCGCCCGCCTCTCTTTGTTGGAACGGCTGCAGTCGAAAGTATTATTATTATTTAAATTCTTTATGGTTTCCGATCACTTCCGCCGGGAGAAGTGCAGCAGTGAGAATGCGTGAGCAAGAAATCTAGTGAGTTTCTCATGCTGCGTCCACACGCTCACACTCCTTGCATATCATTGCGGCAATGCTTATGCAAGGGCAAGGTGCGCATACAACGATGCTCAAACCAGGATTTGTGGAAGGGTCGACCACACCCTACAATTCCCTCGCGTGATAAGAGATAACAAAGTCTACAATTTCAACCTTCAATCTAAAATTACTCCCAAAACTGGCAATAATAGGGCCATATGACAAGTTCCATGCACATTTAGTTGCCTCAGAAATGTTGTGACGAATTCCAGGATACTCGATTTCAAGGCCCAAGCCGTACTTTGGCTTCTGGAAAGCTGACTGGCGGATAACAGTTTCCCCTAAGTTCGCCCTTGCCCTTGAAGCTTATAAAGTCATGCGACTGAGGCAAAGTCGAGAAGCTTAAAAATCCAATACAATCTCGATTTCGGTTGCTCCGGAACGAGTAATTCTGGGTCTCGAGTGGTCTATTCGTGCTCCTCCATATACCGACACAGTTGCCCAGGGATGAAGCAGAGGTCGATCTCCATGTGAGAGCTGTGTAGCTCTGCCACCTCCAGCGTAGTATATTACCTTTTTCCTTTTTTGTTTTTTACTCACGAATATATGGTTACGGCGTATGGGACTGTATGGATAGTCAGTTATCTGTGCTATCACCTATCGCCGCCACGGGAGGAGGGGACAATAGTAACCGATGACAACGCCAAAAAGAAAAAGTGGAAGATGAGCTACTAACAACGGTATTCTGGGAGGCAAGCAAAGCCTAGAGGACCTGCGAAGTCCTTCGGAGGAATTATCCAAAAACCAACTTGTTATCGCCGGGGGAAAAGTGCCTATCATCCGCCGCCCAGTTATGTACCACACAGTTATGGAGTACATGTGTATGACAGATGTGGATTTAACTTTCGATGAAGCTGGGAATTCCAGCAACTATTACTATCACTCTGCAGCATCATCGTCCCCCTTTCACATCGAGAATGGGCGGCATGATAACTGATAAAAATGGCCAAATGGTAGGGTGCACCTATTCTCCCTACCCAGGTCCAGGTGGAACAAAAATCAGTTTCATATCGGCGATAAGAGGAGGGCCTGGCAACCATAGATGATGGCTCGAGCCCTGTATACAAACAAATGGTCGTACGGACATGCTCTCGAAAGGCTATTTCCTGGTATATTTTACGGGGTTGTCCCCCCTTTTTTCCACGGAAGCAAAACAGGGCAGGACTGGCGATGGAAGGAACATGCAGTGCTGCCTTGTATTCTACACGGAGCAAGAATGCCGTCCTCTGTTCGTCTGTGTAAGGGCTGCCGCAACTTTTCTTTGGCTATGCTGGTTACAATTTTACCACCTATGACGAGCGAGTGGCAGGCGGGTGTACCGACCAGAAGACCAAGATACCGGGATTCGTTGACAACACCCTCACCCACCCTAAAAGCGACTCAAAAAAAAAAAAAAAAAAAAAAAGGAATTCTGTAGCTGTGGCGGCTGAACCGCCAAAAAAGAAAATATACACACATTCATCAGTTGTAATCGACGAGATAAGTAAAGTTACATACGATGTAAGGAGAAGGTATGAAGATAAACGAGAGAGGAAGAGGGTCAAAGCACAGACGTGAACGGCGTCTTCGTCCAAGGGGGAATTTTTGTTTGCTTTTCTTCCTCTGCGATTCGTCCCTTGGCCTGGCTTCCGTTTCTTTTGGGGTAATGTGTGAGTGCCTGGACTGCGCAGGCTTCCCTCGTCTTCCCTTCGGGGTAATCCAACAGGATTGCCTACTTGGGCTGTTGGCTGTCTGGCGTATCAGATCAACGGTATTTCGCTAGGGTCGAAGAAAAATATATAGGTATCGTTTCTTCTTTGCGAGAAGACCCGGAGATCTCCCGAGTTGTGCCATACCTCGTCGTTGCATACAGTATGTGCATGTATGTATGTGAGATGGCCCGTGATATCAGCCCAACCGCAAGGTGGTTTGGAGTGTATCTTGCACCGGACAGTACTTATAACGGCCAACCAGAATGGATGGGTTTGAAAGTCACTGCTGTGAGAGGAGGATATGCTGTCCATCTTAGCATTTCTAGAAAGCGGGAGGGAAATGTATGATATATGGGTCACTTAACAGGCATCGTTATGATACGTATGTAGTTTAAAATCAAACAACTGTCGTGGAGTTTGGAAGGATAGGGCAGTGAGTAGTCCGTAAATCAACTTTTAGTCCACTGAAGCGGCCCAGATCGGCGGGAGGAAAATGCTGGTCAAAGTACCCAACGACTACTGTAATACGTCGACATCAATCAACCCTTGACTCCGAACTGCATAACTCGCCAACCTGCATGAGGCATCATGAATTTCATGAATGTGGATAATTAGTCATTATGCTCATGGTTGACCACGAGTCGGGGGCTATATCAGGGAGCAGATATAGATATATATCAGTTGTGCTATGTATGCCACCTGCGGGAGGCTTGTTTCAAGTTCAAGGTTAAACAGACAGACAGACAGTTAGACAACCAAAGCGGATCTCACACCCTCTTCGTCTCTGCTCGTGGACTGCGTAAGTTGGACAGTTGAAGACGTGGTCCCCAATAACGGTCTGCTTTAGTTTCTTCCTGGCAACCCTGTTTTCTTCCTTTTTTTCTCCCCCCGTCATTATTATTGCCCGCAGATGTGGGACACTGACAACTTGGTAACCATCTTTGATGTTGGTTGAAGACAACACCGCGGGAATATTTCAAGGACCAATAACTAGTGGTATAGGGTATAGCAGGTACTTGGGCCTTCCAATCCGTCCTTGAACATGCCGTGAGATATCTTCTCTCTGGCCTTGCAAAGCACCAAAATAACAACAGCAAGCCCAAGGAATGAAAAAACGCTGGTGCTTGGGCCTCCGTCAAGACCCACCACATGGGCCTCTTGGCCATGCCTTCTTGCTCGCTGCCAGTAAGTACAAAGTTGGCTGTGAGGTGCGATTGGCCGACGAGGAGAGATGGAGCGTCCTTGATCTGCTGCGTGTCTGTCCATCTTGGTGCTTCAGGGAGGGGAGGAAGTAATGGCATCCCGTAGCTCTGATGAGCCATCATTCTCGTACGGGATATTAGCCCGCCGTCAAGGGCGGGGGCCACTTTAAGGCTCAAGGGAACGAAGTCGTCCGTCGTATTTTATCTTTTAACTGTCGTGCTTGTTGAAGAAGGAGAATGATAAGAGTAAAAATGTAGACGCCGAGTTGACTCTCCTGTCGGTCTGTATATGCTGCTGCACGGCGCTCGAAGGGGAAGGGCATCCCCCTGTGAACCTTCACAGACCGAGCCAGGGGGCAGATGAAGAAGCCGTCAGGGATGCGACGCATCGCTGCTGGCCAGGAGAAATAATTACTCCGCCTGCCAAAGGTGCGTACCTATCCTAGGGAGGTCTTGCAACTAATTAATATGCGGCATCGAAGTAACTATATGCAAGTCACTCTATGTTCCGCAGTGGGGGGGGGGCGTACTTACATCGATGGGATATTATTGTATGTAATCTCGCCGTTTCTTCTTTCTGTTGGGCTTGCTCGCCTCTGTAGACGTCCAGGAAGAAAGGAATATCTACCTTCTTTTCTTTTTCACTCCGTTATCTCGTCTGCAATGAGTGATATCACTCTCTTCCCAGACGGGAGCAAAGAGTCCGGACTCGCCATCCCGTCGTAGTTACCGTGGCAGATACCGGGGATTCAAAAACGAATATCATCGTTATTTCGTTCTTCGTCGTCTGCCCTCCTGTAGGCTTTTCCTCTTCGCTGATAGCTTATGCAGAGTCAGAGCAAACGAGAGTCTTGCTGCGTCGTGGGACAGAGTGCCAGTAGAAGTTGCGATTTCAATAGCAGCGGA
>NW_003456419.1:514206-515105 GCF_000151425.1 Trichophyton rubrum CBS 118892 | reverse complement strand
GGCAAGCAAAGCCTAGAGGACCTGCGAAGTCCTTCGGAGGAATTATCCAAAAACCAACTTGTTATCGCCGGGGGAAAAGTGCCTATCATCCGCCGCCCAGTTATGTACCACACAGTTATGGAGTACATGTGTATGACAGATGTGGATTTAACTTTCGATGAAGCTGGGAATTCCAGCAACTATTACTATCACTCTGCAGCATCATCGTCCCCCTTTCACATCGAGAATGGGCGGCATGATAACTGATAAAAATGGCCAAATGGTAGGGTGCACCTATTCTCCCTACCCAGGTCCAGGTGGAACAAAAATCAGTTTCATATCGGCGATAAGAGGAGGGCCTGGCAACCATAGATGATGGCTCGAGCCCTGTATACAAACAAATGGTCGTACGGACATGCTCTCGAAAGGCTATTTCCTGGTATATTTTACGGGGTTGTCCCCCCTTTTTTCCACGGAAGCAAAACAGGGCAGGACTGGCGATGGAAGGAACATGCAGTGCTGCCTTGTATTCTACACGGAGCAAGAATGCCGTCCTCTGTTCGTCTGTGTAAGGGCTGCCGCAACTTTTCTTTGGCTATGCTGGTTACAATTTTACCACCTATGACGAGCGAGTGGCAGGCGGGTGTACCGACCAGAAGACCAAGATACCGGGATTCGTTGACAACACCCTCACCCACCCTAAAAGCGACTCAAAAAAAAAAAAAAAAGGAATTCTGTAGCTGTGGCGGCTGAACCGCCAAAAAAGAAAATATACACACATTCATCAGTTGTAATCGACGAGATAAGTAAAGTTACATACGATGTAAGGAGAACGTTATGAAGATAAACGAGAGAGGAAGAGGGTCAAAGCACAGACGTGAACGGCGTCTTCGTCCAAGGGGGAATTTTTGTTTGCTTTT
>NW_003456419.1:425318-513485 GCF_000151425.1 Trichophyton rubrum CBS 118892 | reverse complement strand
TGCACGGCTGCACGCCCAACGAATAGCGAATAACGAGCAGCGGACGGCAAGGTCGCCAGATAGCTAATCGAACTGCCCGATCCCCTTCATTGGCGAGACCCCGTCGACTCCGCTGCGTGCTTGGGTTATATACCTGACCTGCTCTGATCGACCGCTTTTCCCCGTCGCTTCGACCAACGGCGACTCACCGACCGAGGAAGAGGGACACCAAGGAGAAAGAAGAAGACGGTCACCACAGGCTGGGCCTCGCGAGCTCTTATCTCGATATCGATCGGTCTTCTTTTCTTCTTCTCGGGGAGTGGAGGCAATGGCGACTATTTCTCTCTCAAACTAATGCAGGAAAATCTGGCGTTGGCTCGCTGAGATCGCACAATCCCAAAGAGATGCGGGCTACGGGCATCTCTTCCTTTCACTCCTGGTAAACTGCTGTTTACGGTGCTTGTCGGCAGACTCACCTTTTTAATATCTTTTTTTCTATATTATTTTGCTCCCCACACCCCCCCCTTTTTGCCTTTCTTTTCTACATACGATCCTTTCAGCTATCGTCTTTATACTCCGTTGGGGGAGGAGGAGGAGGAGCAATCCCTGATTGTAGACCATTCTCGAGAGAGGGGAAAAAAAAAAAAAAAGGAAGAAGCAGAAGGAGGAGAATAATACAAGAAACCTACATGGGAGGGCGAATCCGGGCCGTATCCCCTTGAAGATGGATTCCCGGTCACGGAACGCGAAGAAGACGCCCGAGGAAGAAGATGACAGAGGTCGGATAAGGAGCTCGAGGTCAAGAAACACTCGACATGACAAACGAGATCAGGATACCGAGACCGGCGACGGGGAGTCATCGAAGCTCTCCTGGATGTCGGCCGGACTCCTGTCGAGACAGACATCTAATACTCTAGCTCGCCAGATGAGTATCCCCAACGATAGCAGGCCAGAGGAACGTCGAACGTTGGCCCAGAAGCTTCATCTTTTCCCCCACAGACCTCACTCGTCCAATACCTCTCGTGACTCCTCGACAAACACATCCTCAAGCTCGTTGCCTTCTTTAGTTGACCCGGCTGCTGGTTGTGAGGCAGGCCCTCCTTCCAGCTCGATACCAGCTGCTTCCTCTTCGACAGTTTCTGACCCCTTCGGCCAGTCCGTCACCACTCCCAGACAGACCGCCGAGACCGGCAATGTTCCTCCCCTGAGTCCCCTGGCCGAATTGCCGATGGTCGCCCCCCGTGCCACAATTCGCGGCCCATCCCACGACCTCCCTGTTTATCCAAACCAGTCATACGCAATGCTCCAGCAGCAAATTCATCCTACGCCCTACCGATCACCAACTCTGCGTACTCGGAGCTCCTATCCCTCACATTCTGATTTCGCTTTCCCACAACCTACCACTCCTTGGGCGCGAGAGTCGAATGCGTCCCCAAATTCACGTACAGTCGGCAACACCCCAATATCTAGTCCTGGACTATTCTCTGCACGGACACCTCGCACCTCTCCTTCCATCGGCTCCGAAGATGGCCAAGCTGGTGCCCACCTGCACCGAACACATATGCAAGAACCAAAAGAGTATGGATTGCCTTACCTCCCTTATTGGCAGCCGTTTAATGTCCCACATTCCTTGTGATACTGACTTTCTATCGTTACTAGAACGCATACCGTCGAAGTGGATCGCCACGAGCTCACCGGAAACAAATTAATCAACGAGTACGAGATTCTAGAGGAGCTCGGACGTGGAGAGCATGGTAAAGTCAAATTAGGTCGCCACCTGAAGACTGCCCAGTCCGTCGCCATCAAGATTGTGCAACGATACTCCAAGCGTCGTCGTCTGGGCAAGCTAGGTAACCCCGAAGACAAGGTCAAGAAGGAGGTTGCCATCCTCAAGAAGGCCCGCCACCCTAATGTCGTCAGCCTCCTCGAAGTCATCGACGATCCGAACCAGCAAAAAGTCTACATTGTGCTCGAGTATATCGAGAACGGTGAGATAGTATGGAGAAAGAAGGGGCTGAAAGAGATCGTTTTGGTTGATAAACAAAGACTTGACCGTGAAAAACGAGGTATTCCCGACTCTCTTTCTTTCATCGAGAATAGTCAACAGTTTATCCATAATACTCAATTGCGTCGACGGCATATAGAAGCCCTGCGTCAGCGTCAGAGAGCGAAAGGCGCTCAGCACATCGGCGTTTCTGGCTGGAGCTTGGAACATGGTGGCGAGTCGGACAACGAGCTTGATACCGACTATCCTCCCATGTCCAAGTTCCCCACGGCCTCGTCGGCGCATTCGCATGATACCCCTGAATTCCAGATTTCTCCGCAGCACTCACTCACTTCGACCGGAGAATTCGACAGACGGATGCGGGAGATGGCTGGCTTCGGCAGTGATAACGGTTTGTATGGCGGATACGCATCAGATCCCATGTTTGCACGCCGGTACAGCAATGCGTCCAGCCACCTAGCTTTCCAGACTGAGTCTGACTGGCTATCTGATGATGATGATACGGGCTATGTGCCCTGCCTAACACTTAGTGAAGCTCGTACTGCTTTCAGAGATGCCGTCTTGGGTCTTGAGTATCTACATTATCAAGGTATCATCCACCGTGATATCAAACCTGCCAACCTACTTGTTACGGGTAATCATCGAGTAAAGATATCCGACTTTGGTGTCTCGTACCTTGGCCGCCCCATCAGAGATGAGGATGAGGAACAAGTTACCGAAACTGATGCCACAGAATTGGACGACGCTCGAGAATTATCAAAAACCGTCGGGACTCCTGCTTTCTATGCACCAGAGCTCTGCTACACAGGCGTTGAGTGCGAACCTACCGTTGGAAAGGACCCCAAGATTACCGGCGCTATTGATGTTTGGGCCCTTGGAGTCACGCTCTACGGAATGATATATGGCAGGTTGCCCTTCGTTGCAGATGACGAGTTTAGTTTGTTCCAGAACATCGTTAGACATGACGTCTTCATCCCAACTAAGAGGCTCAAGGCTGTTGTGGCTGATGAGCCCGTCTCTGATCACCCTCACAGTCATTCTTACACTTATTCTCATTCCCACACCCAAAGATCTTCCAGTGTGAGTAGCAGCACACGTTCTGAAGGTGAACTTGCCTATGAGGCCGTCGACGAAGATTTGCGTGACCTTTTGCGCCGCCTGTTGATCAAAAACCCATCAAAACGGATTACCCTGAAGGAAATCAAACATCATCCATGGATCACCCGGGATATTCAGGACCCCAAGGCTTGGATCGAAGACACTGATCCTGGGTACCAGAGCAAAGGCAAGAAGATCGAGGTTTCCAACGACGATGTCATTCGTGCTGTTACCAAAATGCCGTTTATTGAACGGGTACGCTCCAATGTCGTTAAATGGAGTGGCAGTATATTTGGTCGCAGGCGAGCCCCCAGCTCTACTACATCAGTTGATACTGCACCCTCTGTCTCGTCTGGTAGTAGCTTGACCATTGGTAAGGATATTATCCGAGAGCTTAGAAGGACTAGTTTACGCGGTGATGAGGAGATTACCAGAACTCCAAGAGCCGGCAGGGAGGGCGAACATCCACTTTCACAGAGCCTAGTGGTCAGCCCTGACTTGCAAGCTGATATTAAACATCCAGATTACTTTGGTCGTGTAGCTACATCACGGACAGCTCCGACGTCGGTGAACTGCTCTCCTGTCCAGGAACCTCGTCCAGATCTACCTTGTCGCACCGTCTCGAAACTTTCTAGTGCTGGATCGACAAAGACAATTCGCCCTGCTAATTTGGAGATGTCATTCCTTAACGATCCGTCCGCCACGGCAAGTGGAAACGACTCTTTCACTCCCTCTCCTGGTGGAATGACCATATTTGGAGGAGCCAGGAACAGACTCGTCAAGAGTTTTCATCTGCGAGACAGGCGAAATGATAGCTGCGAATCCCCAGAACGTGGCTCCTTCGACGCAGCATGCCACTCTACGCCCAGTGTAGCTATCTCTTCCGCCTCAGCTACTGGTCTAGTCAACCCTCCAGATCTCGCTCATGAATCAAATACCACTCCAACTCCTCATGCCTCGCCGCGAAGGTATACCATTCACAGACGGAGTAAGTCCCATCAGCTTCGACAAGACGCAAATCTCGCCGGACCACCACCTGCCCCTTTGCATCGCGATTTTCTCTTCCGTAACCCCGACTCAACATCCCATTATCATCTAGGTCAAGACAACGCAACCATTGTGAATGCCGACAAGGATGACTTCCACATACACACATCGCCTGTGCATTATCTTAACACCTTGGAACCCGAGAGTTACGAGGATGACCCGTTCAAGTATCAGCCAATAGCCAGACCAATCACATCTCCTCCGTCAGCAATCACCATGTCCTCCTCGTCCATGGATGATTATAATAGCGAGATGTCCCACTGTGCATCACACCCAAGCATACCATCCGTCGTATCAGGTGCCTCCTCTCTATCTGCAGACGGCCTCTCGGCATACCCTGTTGACCTGCAGTATGAGAAGAAGAGTGAGAAGGAACATGGTACTTGCACATGTCCAGTTGTCCCGCCGATGCTTCGAACAGGCGATACCGTTACGGATGACTCCACGAGGACGGCTACGGACGACAATAAGCGACCAGAGCCAGTAGAAATGGAATCTAATGATGATGACCAACGATACCACGGTGACGACGAGGACGAAGATGACGATACCAGCGATGAAGGAATTACTTTTGGCAGACGCAAGTCTAGCGTATGATGATGCATGATCGAAAAATCCCACTCTACAACCTTCCTCCTTGGAATTCTCCATTCTCTGGATACGCGGCATACGAAATGAAATAATGACCAAAGACGTGTGAATTGCATACGTAATTATATAATCACTACACCCGACAATACTACCAACTCTCTGCCAATTACTACTGCGCCTCATAGACCATCATTTCTGGTCCTCTACGCTTCCTTTTTTTCACCCTTGCATTGTATCAAGGCTATACGATATATCCACACGACATCCTATATTTCATACCTCAGTCACATCCTGCATGGGCATTACGGAGTTTATTCCCATTACCCCTTCTTCCTTTTGCTGTAAAATTTGGGTAGCATACATCTTTGCTCATTTCTCTTCTCCATTTTCCCCTCCTTTTCGTCCCCAATGTCCCTTTTTCTCCGTCAGATATCCCCGTAAACCTTTGTTTCGCTGTTTATATTACCCTTCTTTTTAATCTTGGGGGAGTTGATTGACATAAATGGATGCGGTCCAGTGAGGTCAACTGTTTGCATTTTCTTCTACTACACTACTTTTTTGTTGTCTTTTGGATTGGACGAGTCGGAATTGGTGGGAGGGAGGTGTGTATACTGACTGTACTGATGAATGAGAAACAAATCTAATTGATGAAATGAGGGAGAAAAGCGAAGAAACGAAAACACGTTATTCTCCATTCTCTCCTATTTCCCAGCCGGCGTGCTCTTATTTGGTGCTTTGATGTGGAAGACAACCACCTGCAACCTGCATTATATTCGTTTCCCCTGCAGCGATTGATACCAGTTCTATCTTGCCTGACTCTTTCCCCTGTAATCTTGGGCCGTGTATAATAATAATAATACTACATTTGGATGGGGTTGGAATCTTCAAATCTGCATTACATTACGTTCGTTAATTGCGATTCAGACTAAAATCGATGTCTTGATTCTTGGACTATGTATACTACAACAACTTTGCTACAAAATATATAAATAGCAACTCTTTGGCAGCTTCTTGAAGATCTTCCGCGCTGGGAAGTCGATCTTGTGCCTTTGTGGCGCAGTCCATGCACCGCCCATCCTCCAATATATCGATGACACTAGGACCCCATAACGGGCCCCAGAATCAAGATATTTACGTCAGACATCAGTCGATAAGGCAGAATTATTCGCTTCTATAAATAATTCTGCCTTACATGGCTTCTAGAAAGCGTCTCTAACGGGTGTGTATGGATCTCCGAGTGCGCGGATGAATGGGGAGATCTCTCAACGTCGAGGATCTGAGGCGATTTTTGGTACGGAGTAAGCGAGGTACCGGATACTCTCGAACTGGCCTTCAGACCTTCGAACAGCCTTCCTGTCCTTTTTAACTACCTACCGGGGAGTGAAAGGGCACCGATGCATGCAAGGGAGATTTTTATTTTGTCCACAGTATTAGGGCATGCCTGCGTCAGAAAAGGAACTACATTCTCAGCTCTCGGCCTTATTCTCACCGGTCTTTCAAGAAGATAAAGGACCTGTTCGGCGGATCGGATTGGACGTGATAATCTGGCATGTTAATGGTGTCCCTGTCTGACTGGAGAGATGCCGCCAATCAGGTACCATGTACAAAGCGATTGGTGTGTCTCTCAGCCTTGTCCCGCCTTCGTCCCACATACAGCCTGAATCCAGGTCGACATCTAGCTTGGGGGTTGATCGCTCGGGGCGCAAAGCCGTCAAGTAAATGTGCAGTGGGCCAGGGATATGAGTACTGAGTACCTTCAGCTACGTTAGTCTGTGCTGGTCAATGAGTATCACAGGCAAACCAACCTGTGCAAGGCACAATATCTACCAACGCATAGTCGATCATTCGGCCTGCAGATATATTGATCTCCGGCATCCTGGCCTCATGCGCACTTCAGCTGTGATGGGCAGCTTAACCCGCAAGCTTACTGCCTAGATGGCAACTTGGGGCCAAACACTCGCTGACGGTGCCTTGCTTGAGCCGCCAGGGGGGAACAGCACACAGGCCTAGGGTCGCTGAAACCGTCAGCCACAATTCACTTCCTGGCCCTGACAGTCTTCGAGCTCCGTGCCCTCACCACTCGGATACCTCCCCTTGGAACCTGAGGGCCCACGAGTGAAAGAAAGAAGCGAGAAAGAAGACTACACAACGCTGTGTTGTTTCCCTTAGACCCCCTTTTAGCGGGAAGGATAGTGCCAAGACCCGCGAAAACGCAGAAGTCCAACCTCCACGTCTCGCTCATCCCTCGTTCACAGCTACATCTTCGCCTTCTCGCCGTTTCCTCCCGCCCGCTCGCCCCAGATACGGCATATCGACACCCTGCTTTGGGCCTCCAGGCTACGTTTCGTCTGCTGGATGCTCGCCGTCGGGTGGCCTTTTGTGCGGTTCCTGTTCAACACGATTGCACAGAGCTAGTGGGGTCATTCGGCATCAGCGAGCCCTCCTTATTTCGCAGGCACCGACAAACGGACGACCGTCATACGAAGTCTTGCGCATCGAGCGCACCATCTCGGAAGCCATATGAGCTGCCTGGTATAAGCTGGCTTGACTCGCTCTGAAACAGCCGCAAGTTTGTGTCGCGACTTTCTCGAACGTTTCCATGGTATAAAGAGACCGCCAGAGAGAAGCTCCACCGTACCTCACACTGCCACTTCCCGCCATATAGATCCGACTCCGCCACGCCCGCCATCACAAAACGCCTGAGGACCAGTCAACTCATCTGTTATTACGAAACGCTTCATTCTGCTGGCAAGCATCACATTTTATCTACCGCGATCAGCCTCGGCGTGTAGGAAGTGTTTCACTGGCTGAGCGCTCGGAGAAGCTTGACTCCTGCACGAAGCCAGTCTATTTCTGGTAGAAAACGTCTTGTTGGAAGCAGAACACAAAACAAAAGATAAAACAAAAGGAATAAAAAGGATTACAAGCATCCTCCGTGCCATGATGGAGGAGCCTTCACAGAACGGAAGGGCGAGGTCATCGTCCACTGCTGCCCAAAGCAATATCAACTCCCATTACACCCAGGATCCTACCAACAATCAGCTTCACACCAGCCAATCGCTTTCAACAAATGCTAATAGTAACAACAGTTACCCAACAACAACATCAACAAATAACCAGCAATTCCTCTTCACAACTCCCTACCTGACTGCTACATCTCAAGAAGGACTCGGATTCACCACCAATGTGACTGCGCCAGAAAGTCAGTTCAATCAACAAGGAGACTTCTCCCAGGCGTTCGATACCAATTTCCTCGACCAGCTAGACCAGGCCACCTCCGGCATAAACGATAACAGAGACTCACAACCGTTTCCAGAGTTTGATACATCCGATCCGGGGTTCAATTTTGACGACTTCAACACCTTTACACACCAGGATCAGACCTCTGGGTTCAACACATCAACTACCATGATGGGCACTATCCAGCAACAGCCTACCATCAACCCGGCAGACTTTGCTCAACCTCTATCCTCGCCGCAAATGCCCAATTCTCCTCATCTAGTTCCTCCAGAGACTGCTTCATCCCCTAACAACCGTCCTGGTTCTCCGGCCGCTGCTTCGAGCCCCGGTACTTTCTACACGCCGCAGCATTCGCGGCATACCTCTTTAGACCCAGCAAGTGCTGCATATATCAATACTGATGTGCAGTCTAACTGGCAAGGAATACTCGGGAACAGCTCATTCCAAGGCCATCGTCGTGCACCATCAGAGCATTCTGATGTTTCATCCGTCTCTCATTCGCCTTTCCTAGCACAGCATGATACATTTGATACCTCTGCTCATCCTTCTGCACAGCCCTCTCCTCGTCTACCTCCTCAGACAGACCCAAGCCTTTATGATAACGCTTTCGGAATGGAAGCCTTCACAATATCGGAACGTGACCACAATAATGCATTTAGTCCTGCGCATAGCCCTTACATTTCCCCTAGACTCTCCCCGCAGCTTCAGAACACGGAACTGGACCCAGATAACTCACTACTTCTATCCCAAAATATGCCCCAGATGCAAGGGGCCACTCAAGATACATACGTCGGAACGTCAGCTCCGCCAGTACCTAGTTTCCAAGCGCAGCAATCTAGACTTAGTGATATGGGGCAAGCAGCTCAGATGACGCCCCCTTCAATTAACGTTGAATTTGCGCCGCCTTCCAGGACGTCTACCGTGGAAGGCCCGAAGCTGGGTGCAGACGGGGACACGTTAAGTCCTCCTATGAACCGTATGTTTTTTCATCCCCACCATGACATGGTTAGTAATACTGACAATGTATAGGCGCTCGAGGACGTAGTAAATCTGATCCATACATGTCACGGCCAATGGCTCCTTCACTTGGGGTATCTCAAGGAGGAGCGGCCATAAACGCAGGCTCTTTGTCACCATCTAGAGCGCCTGGGGGTACTTTCAGCACACCTTCTTCTAGGGAAGCCTCTCCAGTAAGCAAGAATAGACGACAGTCAACCTCTTCGCTTGATAGTCGTAGCTATATCTTGGACCTTGCAAACCCCCAACGGCCAGGATCCAACACACAAGACTCAAAGCGAGTTCAAAAACACCCTGCAACTTTCCAATGCACACTATGCCCTAAGAAATTCACACGAGCTTATAACTTGCGTTCTCACCTCCGAACTCATACCGACGAAAGGCCCTTTGTTTGTACTGTCTGTGGCAGAGCATTTGCCCGCCAACATGATAGGAGACGGCATGAAAGCCTGCATTCTGGCGAGAGAAGATTCGTATGCCGAGGTGACATGTCAAGTGGTCGCCAGTGGGGATGTGGTCGGCGATTTGCCCGCGCTGACGCTCTAGGTCGCCATTTCCGGTCCGAAGCCGGTAGAGTATGCATTAAACCTCTTCTTGATGAAGAGGCCCTTGAGCGAGAAAGCCTCAATCAACAGCAACAACAACAGCAACAAGGAAATGCTTCTACGGGCCATTTACAGCCGGGTAACCAGCCGCTCACGGTTCCAGGCATGGATGGTTCTGGAGGCTCTTTCACTTTGCCTGCCGCTCTATTGGCACAGTATCCCGCACTACAAGGCCTACAGTGGGATCAAATTGCCGCCCCTGTTGACGATAATAGTGATATTGGCGGGCGAAGCAGCTTTGATGCAAGTTCTGGAGGAGAGTTTGGATTTGGGGATGAAGAGGAACCTGTCAATACTGGATTTTTGAACCAACCGCCTGGCCAGTCGCCGCAACACCAGCTGGTAGGCGATCAGCTTAACCCTAGTACCACAGGAGGTGCTTGGCCACAGCCTGGCCAGGGCTGGACAAATGATTATAATGGCATCAGATAGCATCCATTTCGCTCTTTCTGAGCAGAACATTATATGAGATGGGCTACATTTTCTCCCGTTTATTATCCAACTTCTTCCTCTTGAATTTTTTACTGGATCATTTTTTTTTTTACTTTTTTGTCCTTGCGTCTTGAGCTTTTATTTCGTTTCCTAACCTATATATTATTATCCCTACCGAGGATGGCTTTATCCTGCGTGACACCCCCCTGATATTTAATTTATGGTGGCTTTTCTCGATCTGAATATACCAAAAAACATGCCCCTGTCTATACCACACTGCCATTTAATGACTATTGTACGTCTTTGTTTCTACACCCCAAGTACAGCAGTTTATGACAAAATACATACCCAGCCTTGGATGGCCCGTTGGAAATGTTCAGTTTTTGTCTCTTTTCCTTGCTTTGAGTTTCTACGGCTTCTACTCTAACCGCCCTTGGTTTTACATCATCAGTTGGGTCCGGTTGAAAGAATCAAACTACATCTATACATAAGGTTTGCTTTACTGTTGCTCCTGGAGTTTACCTGGGAGTCGTGCGAGTCATTTAATAGCAACTGAAATAGACTGATTATTCTGGCCCATATTATTGATATCTAAGATATTTCTTTGAATTTGATGGCCCAACAATGTACTCCTAATCTTCAGCGGTGTATAAGTAAACCGGTGTAGATGTGGAGTAATTGATGTCAAGGTGCAATAAACATTTGCAGAGAACCCAAAGATGATGTGTGGTATCTATATAAGTATGACATACTATCGGTTTCCCTAGAAATGCTTGAGATAGATGGTTTGAGTAAATGCAAGCAACGCCGAACGGCTCTGTCCCACTATCAGTTTGTTGGGAGTTCAGTTTTGATACCCGGGGACAGAAGGCTTTTCTAGTCGAAGCAAGAATTGAAGTTCAGGGAGGGAGATATGACATGGTCTCATGTTTTTAATGCAGCTGCGGATCTTAAGCCAGGTCTCATCTGCAAGCATAACTTGAGCGAAAATTAGTCGCTTACTCTAAAAGACATGCTGATGGGTGACTGGACTTACACATGTATCCATCTTCGACTAAAACTAGCTCGTCTGCATCATGACCAGGGCAAAAAGCGAAGTAATTCAAATTCATGCATTCGTTTGAATTCCCAGCAGAGTATCCCCGTGGTTGTGGATCTCGATTATCCCATAGCAAGCCAGAATCTGAGTTGATGTGATGTACCGTGTTTAGGGGAAATGCTTGATCAGGGCTATGCCTAAGTAATGCTTCCACAAGTAAAGGTTCTGACTTCTTTGGCACACGGAGGATGATATTAGAGCCTTTCTTAATACAGCTGAGCCCTTTGATGGGCTGGAACTCCATCTCTTCCTTGATCGAACCCTGCATTTGGGCCGTTGTAATGCATGGTTTGCGATAACGATCAAACCAGGGTGGCCAAGGGAACCACCTCTCTGAGGCACCTAGATGACCAAGTGTTCTCATCAAGCCGTATTTTTCAGCAACTTCTGCTTCTGCAACGAGAAGGGGTATAGCCTGAAGGTAATCTTGTGGTAGTAAGAAGTCATCCACGTTCGGAATAGGGCAGGCAGGACAGTACACGATCCAGCTCACATCGGAACGACCAAGAAAATCGGCAACCTGGAAATCCGTATGCTCAAACTCTTCTACACAGCAACCTCCCTTTGCCATGGAGTAAACGATTTCAATCCAACGAAGTGGATCGTTGGGAAAATCTTTCTTTCGTTCGCTTTCTGTGTTCCGCGAGACGGTAAATACTACCTCCTTCTGCCCGACTCGTTCCATTCCTTGTGAAATATATGTCCAACAAGCAATCTCCCCTTTGCACATTGAGGTAATGGTATGATGCACGACAACTGCATACAATGGCTCTTCTGGTCGGATGATTGCACGGATAGTCCATGAGGAAGGCCTCCTTTCTTTCTCTTCCACCGGTATCAGATCAAATTCCTGTGCGCGGGCTAAGGATTGCGCGACTGCTTCAGCCTGGTAAGATCCAAGTACAGGCTGAAGCCAGTTTGAGTCGTCCACCATTTTGTCACTCGACATTTTCAATGCTTCTAGGAACTTGCGTATAACTAGTGTTCACTTTGTTGTTGAACGTGACAGACTCAATGGTCCGGTACTCTGTAAGTATATATCCTCGGGGATATCCCTGATTGAAAACGCCCCTTAGCACCTAAAGAATTCAAGAATCGTCAACAGTTTGAATCCTACAAATACATTTCTTCGAGTTTCATTGGCCAGCACGTTTCCCTCAAACATCGCCACGAGAACAAACATATATACTTACATAAACGAGTTTGCAAGTGGCCATATTGAGCATAAGGAAAAGATGGACTGGCAGTACTCCGTGAGGGGCACGAATAAAGGGGGTTTGGACGGAAGATTTACAGGAGAGTCGCAGCAAGAAGTATTTTTAGATCTGAGAACCCAACAAGGTATGGGACCACTATTTTATCACGTGAGGCGGCTCTGCGTGTTCTTGGGCGGCTTTTAGAGTTACAACTTGCAAGCCATGTTCCTCGCTATCTCATGCAGCAGCTGGAAAGGGTTCCAGACACACGTTAGAGCGCACGAAGGTCAGCAAAGGGAGCTTGTCTGCCTCGGGAACAGATACTATACCAACGCCATGTCTCTAGGTGTGTTTATATGCGTTGTCTTGCTCTTGTTGCTGGGTTTGGACAGACAGCGGAAGGGACGCGATAGCTGAGTGGAATCAGAGACTAACATTTTTCATTACACAGACGAGGAGATCCTGGAGCTCATCGCGAAAAATGGTCAAATGGAGTAGTGAGTTCACTTGCCATACTAATCTCTTCGCCGGTTGCCAACGGATAGTGTGTAGTGAGAAATGGCCGGCGCTTCTAGAGCCCCTGCTTGACAGGTTGGACCATGTATGGAATTTCAACTCCCTTCTCATGGCTTTAGGTGGGTCACTAACAGCTATACAGATTGTGCACAACGAATTCCAGATGCCTCAGATACCGGTCTATGCTTCTTTTGAAACCATCCAAACCGTCCCCCTCATGTCACAATCGCAGCTCACCAGCGAGTCCCTGCCCAATAGCAACAAGGAGAATGCTCCTCCGTCCCTGGCCCAGTCACCGCAGCGGCCGCCTGTTCCATCCTTCTCCTCCCAACCTTCGGCTTCCGTAGATCGTATACCGGACTCGCAAAATTCCCAGCCATTGTCGAATGGGTTGCCTCCACCTCTTATAGCGGAGTTGTCAGCGATCAAAAACACATTGAGATCCTATTTTTCCCAAAAGCCCCCCCATACAGTTCAACGCCTTGCAGAGCTTATTCTGCGTCCCACACAAAATTATAAAACCTTGCCAGCATACCTACGAGCCGTGGATAGAGTGGTTTCGGTGTCTAGCGGGGCGGACATATTTCCGCTGCCAGTGTCCTTGCCTGCAGATAATATACTTGATGCATCATTGGCAAATGGCGTCAATGGGTCTACGAGTACTACCTTCATGCTGAATGATAATTCCCTCGGCAGTGATGAATCTCTTGGAGGCGCATTATTAACCCCTATTCCCTGGCTCAACAACTCTACACCATCCTCAGATGATGACGATATAATGCAAGAAGCTAGTGGACAAACACAAGCAGAAAACCCACCAAGCTCGAACCAGGCTTCTCAACAGATGGGGAATGTCAACCAAGGACAAGCAACGCCTTCTGCAGGGGGCGATGCCGAAACCGATGCACCTCATGTCCTTGACCATGAAAGTGAAGAAGTACCCCATGCCCGTGGTCCTGATGTTCTTGGTGTTCAGGATCTTGGCCTGCAAAATGGAAAGGGTGTTACGATGTCACTGGCCCGGATTTCCCCGCCACCTGGATCATCTGGACAAATTGCGCCTGCCGCGCAAGACGCTTCTGCTGATAATACATTAGACGAGGATGCCCCCGGAGAACCTGACGGTGATGCAGAGGCTGATGCAGATGGTGACATTGACATCATGGACACTGGACCAAAGGATGAATCAGGTCAGGAGGCCACGGCCACTCCAGTAAACCCTGCAGCAGGGGCTGGAGAGGGCAGCTAAAAATAAACCAACGATCAATTATCAATGACTTCAGACCGTTCGTTTCAGCTTCAGATTATCATGTACTTTTACTCTCTTATCTCCACGGTGGGCGTTAAGCTGGCGACTTATTAGCGACGAACGAAAAGGGTATATATGGAGTTAAATGGAATACTTCTGTAATTTGCTTAGTTAACACAGAGACCATTACCTTTCATTTATTATAGCATTGAGTACCATCGTGTGGTAGACACTTCGTTGCCTAATCTATAGATCCCGTCTATGATAGAAAAGTGCACGTGACCACGTGCCTCAGCCGCGCGCGTGTATTTTTAGTGGTAATTGGCGTTTAGTGAGTTACGTGAACTCCTCAACGCTGCTCTCGCTGCGTAGCTGCCTGGTCAATCAAACGTTCACACTGAGCTATGCGATTTGCCACACTGAAGGCACAATAGTACAAGATGTAAGTGGATTTACATCCTCCTTGAGTCTTGTTGTCGCTCTTGTAGTTTAACTGATTGCTGTATAGGTGTACGTATGAGCCGGGGAGGCCATATATTCCGTTCATACGCTAACCTATGACATAGCGAAAATTGACAAACTCTCCATCCTTGGGTAAGATGGGACCTCTACTGCAAGGATGCCCTTACTGATAAGTGCTACTAGGGTCCGGTCGTTCGACAATACCCGCAGTGAAACTATACAGTTCCATACCCCTCTGACTCTAATTGTCGGGTACAATGGCTCTGGGAAGACGGTATTAACCTAATAAAATGGTAAAATCCATGATTAATTGATAACTAATTGTTGCTAGACGATTATAGAGTGCCTCAAGTATGCTACGACCGGAGACCTTCCTCCAAACAGCAAGGGTGGCGCGTTTATCCATGATCCAAAGGTATTTCTCCCAACCTTCTGTGATCTAGGAAAGAAATCATTAATATAAAGTTTTTGTATAGTTATGCGGCGAAAAGGAAGTCTTTGCCCAGGTTAAGCTGGCTTTCAAGGCCACCTCGGCTGCCAAAATGGTAGTCACGAGAAGTCTTCAGCTCACTGTCAAGAAGTTGACCAGACAGCAAAAGACTCTAGAAGGCCAGCTCCTGATGATTAAAGAGGGTGAAAGAACAGCAATTTCATCTCGTGTAGCCGAGTTGGATCAAATAATGCCGCAGTACTTAGGCGTTTCTAAGGCAGTGCTTGACTCTGTCATCTTTTGCCATCAAGATGAGAGCTTATGGCCGATGAGTGAACCATCCGTGTTAAAAAAGAAATTTGACGAGATATTTGAAGCCTTGAAATATACCAAGGCCATTGACAATATCAAAGCATTGCGAAAGAAACAGAACGAGGAACTTGCAAAGTACAAAATTATGGAAAACCATGCTAGAGATGACAAAGATAAAGCTGACCGTGTAAGTATTGCTTTGAAATATTGGTGCGTTGTGTCATTACTAAACTACTCCCTAGGCTGAGAAACGGTCTCTCAAACTCCAAGAAGAAATCGAAGCCCTTCGAGCAGAGAGCCATGAGCTCTCGAAGGAGATGAGACGTGTGGCTGATCTTGCGGATAAAGCATGGAAAGAGTCTGAAAGCTATGCCGAGATCTTAGGTGCGTTGGAGGGGAAACGCATTGAAGCTAAGAGTATTCAGAGCATCAATAATCTAAAGCAACACCTTGTCGAGGTCGATGAATCCGACGAATGGCTTCGGTCAACATTGGAACAATTCGAGTCACGACAAGCAGAATACCAAAACCAGGAGGAATCTTTAAAGGAGAAATATATGGATCTGAAAGAACTCATTGAACAAAACCGCCATAAGCTGGGCTTAAAACAAACTGAACGCGGGAAGAATGAAAACGATAAAGCTCAGTTTGATAGACAAGTGGAGAGGCGAGTAAGGCTAATCAAGGATATAGCCCGACAGAACAACTTTCGTGGCTATGACTGTGATTTGGATGAAATAGAAATCAACGATTTCATGGACCGAGTTCAAAGGTTAACCAAAGAACGAAATCAGGCCTTGGAGAAAGCTAAACGAGAATCCCAAAACCAGCTGAAAGATGCGCAGACACTCCTCAACCAGCTCAGCCAACGAAAATCGGCACTTCAAGAAGTGAAAAATTCTGCAAAAAAACAAATATCCATGAATGATAAAGAGGCAGATGCCATTCAACGTCGTATTGATGAGATAGATGTTGATGAAGGAAAACGTGCTGTAATTGAGGCAAGAATGGAGGAAACTGAGAAAAATCTGGAGAAGGAAAAGGATAAGGCAAAGAATGCCTCTTGGGAGAGTGACATTCAAAAAAATGATACTGAGCTCCGATTGCTAGAAGAAAAATCCTGCAAGCTAAATGCTGAGTTAATCCAAGGAACCAAAAAAGCTGGTGATCTGGCCCGACTAGATCACCTCAAAAAAGAATTGAAAGATCGAGAACGCAGCCTTGAGACCATGTCCAGTGCCCACGGAGACCGGATTTCTAAATTAGTTGATTCATCCTGGAGTCCAAGTAATATTGAACAAAGATACCAGGATGTACTCAAAGAGGCCTCTACCCTAGTTACTACTGCAGAACGAGAACGTGATGGTACCGGTAAAGAACTTGAACTCATTGACTTCAAACTCAAGAATGTGCGAAAAAATCTCCAGCAACACAGCGCAGACGTTCAGAATGCAGCAAAAAAAATAAATGAAACAATTGGAGACGAGCCTGAAGAATACCCACATACCGTTAAACAGAAGCAAACTGAGCTTGACATGGCTAGGAAGGATGCCGATCACTATGCTGGTTTGGGCGAATATCTAAACAAGTGTTTAGATGCTGCAAACGACAAGAAAGTATGTCGAACATGCGCTCGCCCTTTCAAGACAGAATCGGAACTACAGATATTCAAAAACAAACTGAAAGCCTTAATAAAGAAAGCCACGGATGAGGACGTGGTTGCTGAAATTGAAGCACGAGAAGCAGACCTTGAAAATGTTCGAGGAGTGGGAACTTTTTATGAGACATGGATCCGACTGGCTGGAACCGATATACCTGCTCTTAAGAAGGAACAATCCGGCCTAGAGACTGAACGTGAAGGGGTACTTGCAAAATTGGAAGAACATGATAGAATTGTGGACCAGAGGGTGGAATCTAAAAGAGACATCGAGTCTCTATCTAAGAACGTTGCAACCATCTCGAGATACAACAATGAAATTTTAACACTCCAAACCCAGATCCAAGATCTTTCAGCAAAGCAAGAAGAGACTGGAACGTCTCGGACTTTAGAAGACATTCAAGATGAAATCGCTACCCTCGGTGAACAATCTCGCAGTCTCAAGCGGATTTCCAGTAAATTGACTCATGAATTGAATCAATCTCGAGTGGATGCTGGGAAATTGGAATTGAAACTTCGTGATCTACGCAGAGAGCTTGATAACGTCAATTTCGAGCTTGAAAAGAAAGCCACCCTTGTATCTCGAGTGGAGGAATACCGAAATCAAAACTCGAAGCAGCGAGAAACTATTGAAAATGCTGACAATGATATCGAGGGTCTTGATCCTGAAGTTTCCAAAGCCCAAGCAAGATATGAAGATATCAGTGCCCGGGGCGAGCAAAGAGAAAAGGAATTGCAACAAGAGATTTCTGGACTAAATGATAGTCTTCATCAGCTGGACCTTGCCAGTGAAGATATCACAAATTATATTGAACGAGGTGGCCCCGCTCAGCTAGAACGCAGCAAGCGTGAGCTGCAGGACATATTAGACGAGATCAAAAGCTTAGAAGCCGAGCAAACGGATCTCACACGTGAACTCAACAATATATCTACCCGCCTAAAGGATAGTGAGAGTACTAAACGCCAATACTCGGATAATCTTCGATATCGTCAGGAATCTAAGGCTCTTATCAATGTAAACCGCGAGATAGCAGATCTCGAGTCCCAAAATGCGGAGGTGGATCGAAGTAGATTCAAAGAAGAATCTGAACGAAACACTAGGGAACATAACGCCCTTGCAGCGAAACAAGCAAGCAAGATGGGTGAAATGAAATCAAAGGATGATCAATTGATGCAGCTTCTTGCAGATTGGAATACAGACTACAAGGACGCTGGAGCTAAATTCAAGGAAGCTCACATAAAGGTTGAAACTACCAAAGCTGCAGTGGAGGATCTTGGAAGATACGGAGGAGCTCTAGACAAAGCCATAATGAAATACCATGGCCTTAAGATGGAAGAAATTAACCGTATCATTGGGGAGCTATGGCAAAAGACTTACAGAGGAACGGATGTTGATACCATCCTGATCCGGTCTGATAATGAAAGTGCAAGAGGGAACAGGTCTTACAACTACCGTGTTTGTATGGTCAAACAGGATGCTGAGATGGACATGAGAGGGCGTTGCAGTGCTGGTCAAAAGGTTCTGGCTAGTATTATTATTCGACTAGCATTGGCTGAATGTTTTGGTGTTAATTGCGGCCTGATTGCGCTTGACGAACCAACTACGAACCTTGATCGTGATAATATCCGCTCCCTTGCTGAATCCTTGCATGAAATTATCAGGGCCCGTCAGCAGCAGGCAAACTTTCAGTTAATCGTCATCACCCACGATGAGGAGTTTCTTCGAAGCATGCAGTGCGGTGATTTTTGTGATTACTATTACAGGGTATCACGAAATGAGCGCCAGAAATCTATCATTGAGAGACAATCTATTGCAGAGGTTTGCACACACTCCCTTTTTAATGTACTATGTTTACAAGCTGAAACTAATATTTCCCCTTTCGCTTCGCTAGGTGATGTGACGAGGTAACTGATGCGCTGCTTTGATACGGTAATCTTTCATCGCTGAGAATGGTTTCTTGTGATGTTTGTTAGCTGGCTCTAAAGTACTAAATATATGGATGAGACCTTAACGCTACAGTGAATTTTTGCCTTCGCCTTGCCTCAAGTTGATCGAAAGCGTAATCTTTATACCTACTATGTTGGCCTACTGCACGCTGCCGACAAACGTAAAGAGGAAAGAAAGAAAAAGAAAAGGGATTTAATACCTATGTGTAGTTAATATTATGGCTGAAGCGCCAATGACAGGAAGGTAAGCGCTGCAACTCGATTTGGGTCTAAATATAACTGCATACATTCTCTATAAAGCATCCCCTGGGTCTTCAACTTCATCCTCATCAATTAGTGGCACGAAACGGAAATCAATAAAACTAACATTACCCATGGCTGTTCGAGAAGCATTTTGTGTGGAAGGGCCAGATGCATCAGTGCTAGCACTATCGTTGAGCTCGATCATGAATTGAAGGCTTAAGACACCCTGCTTATCTCCACGTATGCTTACTTTGCTGGATGCACCCATCGCCCCAAGCGCCTTTTTCAGAAGCGAAAACCTATACCGTTGCGTTATTCGGGATTTTGACGAAGGTGGTTCGACCAGGAAGGTTTCAGTTACGGTCGGTGCAAGCTTGTTTCTCTTGGGCTGCCTGGAGCTTCCATCCTCATTGAATGATTTGTATGCCGGGTCAACGCCATCTGATTCCTTATCGATTGCAAATTCAACAGTTGATTCACTGAACGGGCCGCCGGATGCAGATAATGCGAAAAATGGCGTCTGATTCGGGGATGCAGAGAGTGATAGGACGGTAGGTGATGTTGAGTCCAGCTCTATGATTGCGTTATGGAGCCACGTAGAGCGCATAATTATTTTGAAGACTATAGCATCGCGCTGGAGTGGGATATCAAATTCTCCCGGTGTAGAGTCCTGGGAGGAGTCCTCGACCTCATAGGTAGTTAACTCGCATGTAGTAATGACGCCAGCTTCAGCTAGGGTTATGCAAAGTGGAGATCCCTTTCGGCGGTAGCCGATGGTACAAGAGCGGTTCATTCCTAGAGCAGGGCTTGAAAAGGCATTCATACTCTGAGTATTTTCAATATTGGTCATTTGATTTGGTCTCTGTGATGAGTCGCTAATTCCAAATATCTGCAATGTTTCGAGGAGAGCAGACAGAGAGATGGTGAACCTGGGATATAGTGATGTATCAAAGAAGTCGCCGTCTTCTTCGGGTTGGGTAACGCCGTCGTGCACATTCCGAACGTTGAAAATGTAGCTCGTGAAGAGTGCTTTGTCTAGAAAAGCAAGTCCTTGAACTACTCTTCCTTCCTCGACCGAGAACCGAATTCCCTGAGGAGTGATTTGAACGGATGCCTGGCGAGAAAAGCCAATGCATTTAAGGAGGGTATAGAGCTGGTCTGTAGATGTTGAGACGGCGTAGAGAACAGGGGTGCTATCCATTGTGATTGCTGTGGCCTATTGAGGAAGACAAACGCAGCTCGTTGATGCCAAAAATCGAGTTGGGCACGGTGATGTAAACAAGAGGAGGAATCTTTAAAATTAAATGAAAAAAAGATTCCAAATACTAAACATAGCTAGCAGAGACAGGGTGATATTTGTCAAGTAATGGAGGCGGGCACGATATTAAACATACACCCCCACTGCACAGATCATGAAGACCGACCCGAATCTATGATAATTAGAGCGATGGTGCTAAGGCTTCATTAACAATGCTAGGAAAACTTACCCAAATGCTAACGAGGCTGGAACTCCCAAGAGAGCGATGTTCAGAGCGGACCGATCTAGAAATTGTTAGAAGGATTCGCTAACATTAACTGGGAAGAGGCATACTTAAAGCGAAAATTCCAGTAAAAACAAAGCCTATTCACATATTAGCGGGTTGTAAAAGTTTCGATGCGTATAATTAAGTCAATTGGGCACAGCATACCTGCGAACAAAAGTAATATAGCTGGAAGAAGTTGGGAATTAGTCGGTACGGTTGAATGGTAAGGGCTCCCAGCTGCAGAGCGCCAGACCTCCTCCAAAGACATCAGGGCTACAACGGAGAGTTTGGGCACAGAGGATGTACTAAATTATCAATCGATGCCTTTATCTGTCGCACCGCTGGCTGGATCTATCGTTGATCTTTGTAGATGTTGACTTTTGATGTTGATTTCAGAGTCTTTGACAGCTTGTGGTAGGTTTGCTGCCTGATTAGGTTAGCGCAAGCTGTGGCGGATAAATTATTAGCCGAGAGGCGCCACCCGCACCCGACTTGGCGCGCGGACCTGCAGCTCTGCGACTGACGACATCGCAGGATGTTGTAGCCGGTGGGAAGCCGCAGGTTCGCAAAATTCGAAAACATGGCGCCCGTGGTAGTTGATCGTGGGTTTCCCCGTGCCGTGTTCATATCAATATGGTCGACTGACATCCTTTTCCAATTTCTTAGGCGCAAAGCGAAAGGCTTCGGAGGAAGCCACCACACCGGACTCCAAGGCGAACATCAAGAAAGCCAGGACGGAATCTCCAGAAACACACGACCAAGTATGCAACGTCTGACAAATAGAGCGCAACGATTCTATATGAAAGAGTATAACCTAACTAATTATTAGGAAGAAACAGATGCAGAGAAAGTGAAGCTTGTTCCATACGCGGAGAAGGTCTGTCATGATTCAATGAGCTATCGGTTTTTGCCTGAACCATTCGGCTGACTTGAATTTTTATGTGTTGATTATAGCCTGCTGTTTTAGAAGAGAGAGAAGGAAAGATCGAATTTCGTGTCGTTAACAATGACTCGTCCCGAGAGAGCTTCATCATCCTCACCGGCCTCAAATGCATATTTCAGAAACAACTCCCTAAGATGCCCAAAGATTATATAGCCCGGCTTGTCTACGACCGAACGCATTTGTCTATTGCTATTGTGAAGCACCCATTGGAAGTTGTTGGGTAAGTATATTTTGGGATTGAATGGCCAGAAACAGTGACGAGAGCTGATACCGGCTATAGTGGAATTACTTACCGGCCATTCCATGGACGCAAGTTTGCTGAGATTGTGTTCTGTGCTATTTCGTCAGACCAACAGGTCAAGGGGTATGGTGCACACCTCATGTCTCACCTGAAAGTGGGTACAATCTATCTATTTCCACCCGGTAATCGTATAGATCAGTGCTAAACTGTGTTTATCAATAGGATTATGTTAAGGCGACCTCAGACGTAATGCACTTCCTAACCTATGCGGATAACTATGCAATCGGATACTTCAAGAAGCAGGGCTTCACCAAAGAGATCAGCCTTGAAAAGTCCATATGGATGGGATATATAAAGGACTACGAAGGAGGTACCATTATGCAGTGCTCTATGCTTCCTAAGATACGCTATCTAGAAGCCGGTCGAATGGTACTCAAGCAGAAAGAAGCTGTGTACGCCAAGATCCGCGCCTTTAGCAAGTCACATATTGTTCACCAACCCCCCAAGGAATGGAAGAACGGGGTAGTGGAGATCGATCCTTTAAGCATCCCGGCTATTAAGGAGTCTGGATGGTCACCAGATATGGACGAGCTCGCCCGTCAGCCAAGACATGGCCCTAATTACAACCAACTCCTGCATCTCCTCAACGACATGCAGAACCATAGTGCAGCGTGGCCCTTTGCTCAGCCTGTCAACCGGGATGAAGTGCCTGATTATTATGAGGTCATCACAGAGCCCATGGATCTTTCAACAATGGAAGAGAAGCATGAAAAGGACATGTACCCTACTCCGCAGGACTTCATCAAGGATGCAAAGTTGATATTTGACAACTGCCGCAAATACAACAACGAGAGCACGCCCTATGCGAAGAGTGCGAATAAACTGGAAAAGTTCATGTGGCAACAGATCAGAAATATCCCAGAGTGGTCGGTACGTATAGTAACCCCAGTCCTTCTCCGAACAACAAACGTAAAATTATACTAACGTAGCCTAGCATCTGGCTGATTGATCCTACCGACACCTTGACGACTAATGTATGGAGTAAACTTATAAGCGACTTGCATCCCTGATTTAATGGAGTTTTTTGGGGGGTGGGCAGCGTGGGACCGGAGTAGGAAGGCATGATTTATTATGAGCGACAGATATTGGGCTTTCTTTTTCTACCTAAGTACGGAGCAAATAACGCCTACCAATTTTCTCGAGTCCATGGGCTCCAACAATACCCCCTTGTCATACTTGTCACACTATCACTCTTTATCTTCCCCATGTAACTTCTGTAACTGCTCGCTGAAGGTTCACCTCATCCATGGTTCTTTTCTTTTTCTCCGGTTTGCCCCTGACTGGCCCGAGCGTTAAAATTTTAGCTGGGCGGAAGAAAGATAATGCGAGATTGCCCAATCAGGACATCCACCTCCTTTAAGCCACAGCAAATCTCCTGATACTCACCGGCTTCCGCTGCTTCACTGTGCAAGGACATGCTTGTCTGCTCTAACTAAGGAGGGTGGCTGTTCTTCTTTCTCTTCGCAGGCTGCCTCTCTTTTCTGGCCTCTTTCTTGCGCCTCCTGAGCCTGAGCAGTCTCCCCTCTTGTCCTGTGCTTGCTATTTTTCACCGCTGGCAGCCGGTGTGTTTCTTATCACAGACACTGCGAACTCATATTCGCTTAAGACACCTATCTTGCACAGGCTCACACCCTAACTGGAGATATCCAGCCAGTTCTACTCCGTTTACTAGGATCCCTTTGACCTGTTCAACACTAGACAATCATGTCGGCGCCATCTCTCCTGGAGAATGAGTACCGCAACAGACTCCCAACCCTGCTGGAAGTCCTGGGGAGACGGACTCTTGCACCTGTCGACCTGTTTTCATTCTACATCTACATGAGAGACCAGCAATGCTCTGTGGACTATCTCGATTTCTGGTATGTTTCTTGTTTTGTTATTCTGCTTTGTTGACTCTGCGATGCGAGCGATGGCACTAATGACTACTCGAACCGTGGCAGGCTTGATGTCTCCCAGCACATGTCTCTGTGTCGTCACTACGTACGTGAACTACGCCGCTCTGTCCTCCTCGAGACCCCAGAACCCGAGAAATTCGATAGCCGGCCTTCTACTGCTTCCCAGCGACACCGGGATGCCCTCCCAGGCGACGGAGATTTCGCAAATGGTGCCACCAATGGACGTAGCCATGGCAACGGTGAACTTGAGGACTCTGACCAGCGACTGTCGGCTTTCCTGCGCTCTGAGGGCCCGGCTTCCATCAGAAACAGCGAGGAGTCTGAATATTCGAGAAGACAAGGCACTTTTCCTGGCCACGATCGACGCGTCAGTAATGCGTTGAACGGCAACCCTTATGCCAATGGGAATGGCAACGGCAACGGCAACGAGACAAGCTCTCCAGGCCATACAGTTACTCGCTCAGATATCCGTGCAAGTGCTGTCAGGATCCTCTACACTTACCTGCTTCCTGGTTCTGAGCGCGAGGTTGTTCTACCAGACAGTATCGTCAATGATATTGTTCATATGATAGAGGAAGAAGGCAGGGATGACCCCGAAGTCTTTGATACTGCAAAGGACTACGTCTTCCAGGCCATGGAGAGAGATGCTTTCCCTGGCTTCCTTCAGGCTAAGGCACTCGGCAACTTGGTCCCACCTAGCATCCTTGCTCGTCTAGTCATTGCTCTCGTCAGCTTTGGTGCCGGATTCTGGGCTGGATTCTTTGTTATCTTGACTGATACCCCGCGAAACACTCGTTGCTGGGTACGTTTCATTGACGTTCATATTCCATGATAAATTTTGTTTACTAATTTTCTTTTTTATTTTCTAGGTAATCCTTCCATTTTCGATTGCTGCATACTTCCTTTCATCCTACCAGTACAAGATTGATCCAATTCTTGCGCTCGCCGGATTAAGCGAGTATACATTCATGAACTGGACACGCATCCGAGAACCATACGTCCGCGCTCTCCTCATCAAGCGAGCCTCAGTCTCCTTACTTCTTGCTGTAGTCATTGCTCTTGCGCTTTGTCTGCTCTTCATCCTTGTTCCAGGAACCCGTCTGTAAAGGCATGATTGACTCTCGATCCTCTCTGTTGGCGTATCTGCCTTGCCTTTCCTTGATATCTTTCCTCCGGCTACGGCGTTCCTGTGGTAACCTTTCGTGATTTCCTAAACTCACGGAGGTACAACGGTCCTTGTTTTCCCCTTTCATCTATTATTGTCCTGTCGCCAGTTTCATTTGTGTTTGTTTCTCCTCTCCAGCATCGGCGCAAGGTATGGTGTTTCCGTAGCGTTTACGTTTTTATGATATCTCATGTTGCCACAACAGCAGCAAAATACTCTTTTCTATCTGGGTGGTTGATGATTTGATTTTAAATATCTGCTCAGCTTACCCCAGTATCATTAACTTCATCCGAGCTCCTCTGAGATACCCTTAATAATGCCCCCAACCTCTGACTCTTTTTCTCTTTCCGTCTCCTATTTCCTACGTTCTCCTTTTTCATGCCTCCAAAATCGCTTTGTTGCTCTTTTATTTCCTTCTTATTCGCTCTCTCTTTCTATTATCCTCTTCTTTTTCTTTCGTGCATCTATATTTTTATGACTTGTTCGATTTTATCGTCTCTGCCTTTTACATAATGTTTATATTCTATAGTTACATGCTGGGATCCAAAGTATTTGTTGTCATTCTTTCTATTTCTCGTGTATAACAGTGTATACCGGTATCATCAAATGGCTTGTTTCGGAATACGTTCATCTAGCAAACGTTCTGTGCCTCAAGCTTAACTTTCATTGACCTCGGAAGGGTTGAGGGGTCTACTTCCATGCTATCCTGGCCATTCCCCGAATAACCTCCTGTAGCATGGAACTCACGCTTATTTCCCTTTGAAGAACTGCCACCCCCAAAGAGCCGTCTTGCAGCATTAGCCGCGGTCCCGCCAAGCGAGCCCTCTTTGCTAAGGGACTTTCGAGGTCGCGATTCTTTTGAGCCACTCCCTCCCTCGCCTTCTTTATCATCATCTCCATGCCAACCCCCTTCACTCTTTTCAAAACGATAGGCTCGGTCCTTCTCCATTGCCCGCCTTTTGGCTGCATCGGCTTTTATTGTGTTAATCTCGGCCTCAATGCCTTCAACCGCCTTCTGACATCGCTCATGCCACTCTGTAAGGATTGATATCATCCCATCGATTGCTTGGGGACGAACGTCGCGGAGAGAGGCCACAGAAATAACATTGATGGTTGGAGGTGTCGTTGTTGGGGATAGGCGAGCAGTGATGAGAGATGAGTATATGGCTTTTGTCACGAGAGATTCAAGCTCCACATGATCTTTTAGGGAAAGAGATTTCATCACAATGGGATATGTGAGCGGATTATGTGTTGTAGAGAGGGTGAGGAGAGATAGAAGTCGGAGTTTGAGTGCTTGGGCTTCGCTGAGGGCGGGGAGATTTGGGGTTGCTTGAGACTGTTAGCAGGCGTTTATACTATGGAAGCATGAACGCTTATGTATCATTTATTCAGAAAAATCTCACCATGGTATTCTTCCCATGAGCCCCAAGCAAATATCTCCAGTAATTTCAAATAAGACTGGTATTCCTCTGGTGTATCTGGGAGTGCCAACGATTGAACTGCTTGGGTCTCGAGCAACTCGGCGAAGATGAAGGTATTCGGGGCAGACGTAGCATTTGTAATGATGTTAGCAATGAAACGCGCGCTGTGAGTAGTTGATGAATTCGCGAGATGAATAAACGGCTGCAATGCTCCCAGCGCCTGCTTCTGTGACTGATCCATAGGTGGTTTAAAATAGCGTATAGATTGATAGTAAATATCAGCCCGCCAGAAGTAGACGCACAGCTTTTGATGCGTGTGCTAGTTACTGCCAGAAACACGGATATATCACGCTCGCAGTCACCAGGAAATCTGCTGTTCGTTCCCTATCAAGTGAAGCAGTTCAGGTTGTTGTTAATGCTCGTCTTTCTTTCGGTTTTTATGAAGTCACGGCGGGAGCTCTGTATGTATCACGTGAAATATCGGTCTCCGTGGACCCACTTTGACTAATCTGAGTCGCTGGAATTTGCCTCTATTTCCGCCTCTAATTGGCCATAAATAAGCATTTATTGACCAATTGGAATCCGAAATTCGATGTGAATTCTAATGATATCGATGTTGAGCACATCTTTCTATAGCGTGCATTCTCTTCGTTTAAGCATCGAGTCCTACCCTTCAAGTCTTCAAAAAATGGCCCAGTGGAAACATGGGGAGCTAGGCACTCCGTGGGTTGGGCCCCACCGGTTGTGTCCCGGGTCTATCGGGATATCATGGCTGTACGGAGTATAGGGAGTTGGAACGAAGTATTATACTCTATTTGGGGCATGAAGGATGGCGCTATCCCCATTATTATCCTAAGAGATTCTCTATCCGAGCAGTTGTAATTGTCTCTTATCCTCGTTATCAATCCTCGGACTCTGTAGGAATCGTATTTTCGGCGTTTACTAATAGTTAAATGGATAAAACGTCCGGTGCCGATCAAACAGCGCTTCACCTTGAGCAGTGATATTTTAAACGTTGTGGACCCATCGAGACAGCCAAAGGTCAAATAACAGGCGACGTTGGCATGGCTGCAGAGTAGTGCGAGGGAAGCAAAGTCCCTCAGAGCAGTTCCCATCTGACAGCCACCCAAGGATCTCCGGTCAGAGTGCATTCTGTCCCAACTCTGTTCCTCGTATCACTCCCTACACGGCTCGCAGTGAAGGAATTGCCTGAGCTGCCTCGACGGTGCCCAATCAAGGGCCTGGCTGGGGGTTTACTCGCTGGCTACCCCTGTTCCATGAGTCGTCCTCTATGCTTGCGACTTTGCCTCCTCGGGCGCCGAATTCGAGACGAGGTGAGGGTGGAAGTGTGTGGGATAAGAGACGAGCTGCGGTGACCTGTCACTGTCCTTCGTCCGCCTCTTCCAGCTCGCCCGGCGCCATCAACATCATCTCCTCTCTTCTTCTTCTTCCTGGGATCAAGCCTTGAACGTTGTACCGCAGTTCTGCAACTCAGCAGCTAAAAAAAGAAAAGAACAAAGGCAGTCAAAGGCAGTTCCGGATGCTGAGTCAGCAGTCACTCTCGTCATTGTGAATTAAAACTGCGCCGCGCTTCCTCTTTCGCAAGGCCAACCAGCGACTTCACCTTTTTATTTCGGGCGTTTGCTTGTCTTCCTCGCGCCGTCATGACACACTATTTGCATGATATCTGAGGATATTGAGTCGATCCCCTTCTCTCTTCCGCTTCTACAACGCTTACCGGCGTCTCTGGTTGATCCGGACGACCACACTTTCGGCGGTTGGCTGGTCCCATACCTCTAAGTCTCCGTGAACGATCCGGCTGCTTCCTCCGGCCCAACTATTTCAGAATTTCTCCGTATGATCCTGAGCTAGACATCAACCGCGACCCTGCAAATCATGGCGCCATCTATGCCACCCGCGCCAGGCAGCGGTACACCGTCAGCGCCCGCCGAAGCAGCCCATATGGCAACCACCACCATCAAAATTGATGGAATGACGTGCGGCGCTTGTACATCGGCGGTAGAATCGGCATTTCAGGGGGTTGGTGGAGCCGGGGAGGTCTCGGTCAGTTTGATGATGGGAAGAGCGGTGGTACAACACGATCAAGAAGTTCTATCCGCCGAGAAGGTTGCGGAGATAATCGAAGATCGCGGTTTCGATGCTGAGGTTTTGAGCACGGATATACCCAGAAAAGAAAATGGCAAGCCAACAAAGGAGTCTATACCGTCGCAGTGCACGACAACCCTTTCTGTTCAAGGAATGACCTGCGGTGCTTGTACGTCCGCCGTCGAGGGAGGGTTCACTGGCGTCCCAGGAGTCGAATCAGCGACAGTATCTCTACTCTCAGAAAGGGCTGTTGTTGTGCATGACCCCTCGATCATCACGGCGAAACAGGTCGCAGATATTATTGAGGATCGAGGGTTTGATGCAAGCGTCATAGAATCTAAAACCTCCGATCCGGATTCCCCTAGAGCCATGCCATCTGTGAAATCGTCTGCGCAAATGAAGTCTACAGTGTCTATTGAAGGAATGACATGTGGTGCCTGTACCTCTGCCGTAGAGAATGCTGTAGCAGGGCTGCCCGGTCTAATCCGTTTCAACATAAGCCTGCTAGCAGAGCGTGCGGTCATTGTTCATGACCCATCCGTTCTTCCAGCATTGAAAATATCGGATGCTATCGAGGATGCGGGATTTGACGCGCGAATTCTGTTCTCTGAGCCAGACACCTCCATCAATTCAACGTCTTCTACGCCTCTTAACTTCAACGTATACGGGCTTACCGACGCCGCTTCGGCAGCAGCCTTGGAGGACATTCTCCTCAAAACGCCAGGCATTTTGTCTGCTAGCGTCCGGGTCTCAAGTTCACAAGCTTCGGTATCCTTCAATCCATCACAAGTAGGGATCCGGGCTGTAGCCAAAGTGTTCGAGGATGCCGGCTACAATGCTCTACTTAGAGAATCCGACGATAACAACGCCCAGCTTGAGTCCCTCGCAAAGACCAGGGAGATACATGAATGGAGAAAGGCCTTTCTCCTTTCATTATCATTCGCCGTACCAGTCATGTTAATAAGCATGATATTCCCCATGTATCTACACTTCCTTGACTTTGGTAGTGTGGAACTAATTCCTGGATTATTCCTTGGAGATGTCACCTGTATGTTTCTTACAATACCCGTCCAATTCGGCATTGGTCTACGATTTTATCGGGCAGCTTTCAAGTCGCTAAGGCACCGTTCGCCAACCATGGATGTTCTGATCATGCTTAGTACCTCACTCGCCTTTTCTTTCAGTATCTTGGCAATGCTCGTTTCCATGCTGCTATCACCACATAGCAAGCCTAGCACTGTTTTTGAAACTAGCACGATGCTAATCACATTTATCACTCTGGGACGATGGCTGGAAAACCGAGCTAAGGGGCACACCTCACGCGCCCTCTCCCGGCTTATGTCCCTTACCCCTTCGATGGCAACAATCTATGATGATCCTGTTGCTGTGGAGAAGGCTGCAGAGAGTTGGAAGAAATCATGTAACTCCATGTCGGCGGATAAACCCGAGGCAACTTCAGCAGCCATTCACTCGGGCCAAAAAATAATACCTACCGAGCTCATACAAGTTGGCGATATCGTATGCATCCGTCCAGGTGATAAGATAGCCGCTGATGGCGTCGTCATTCGTGGTGAGATGTATGTCGATGAGAGCATGGTGACAGGTGAAGCTATTCCTATTCTCAAAACTACGGGCCACCATGTAATCGCCGGTACAGTCAACGGTACCGGATGGGCAGATTTTCAGGTAACAAGAGCTGGTCGAGATACCCAGTTGAGCCAAATTGTCAAGCTGGTGCAAGAGGCACAGACGAATCGTGCTCCCATACAGAGAATGGCAGATACTGTTGCTGGATATTTTGTTCCCACAATTATTACCCTGGGCTTTGTCACGTTTATCGGATGGATGATACTGAGCCATCTACTTCCTCACCCGCCCAAAATCTTCCTGGTCGAAGGTAGTGGAGGAACGTTGATGGTATGTCTAAAGATCTGTATATCCGTCATTGTCTTCGCGTGCCCTTGTGCGCTCGGTCTCAGCACTCCAACTGCTGTCATGGTTGGAACTGGTGTTGGGGCTGAACATGGTATCTTAGTCAAGGGTGGCGCAGCGCTGGAAGCGGCCACAAAAATCAAGCACGTTATATTTGACAAGACTGGAACCGTAACTATGGGGAAATCAAGTGTTGCAGAGGTCAAAATGGAACCTACATGGTCTACAAACGAATGGCGGCGCCAGCTATGGTGGCTTATTGTCGGATTGACCGAAATGACGAGCGAACACCCTATTGGCAAAACCATAGTTTCAAAAGCCAAGTCTGAATCAGGGATATCAGACGATGGGCCCCTTGATGGTGCTGTGGTTGATTTTGAAGCTATGGTTGGTAAGGGTGTCTCTGCCACGGTTGAGCCTACCTCTGGCCCTGAACGCCAACGATATACAAGCCACATTGGAAACGCGGTTTTTATGCGCTCTAAGGGAATCAAAATTGCAGACTCCGCCGATTCAGATGTTAAAAAACAAAAATCAAAGTCAGAGGCACTGAAGACAGCAACAGTAATCCACGTTGCCATCAATGGCCAATATTCCGGAACACTATGGATACAAGATTCTATCAAGCCTTCTGCGAAAGCCACCATTGCAGCTCTTCACCGCATGGGCCTTACGACCTCCCTCGTAACAGGAGACACTTACAACACTGCACTCGCTGTTGCCAATGAAGTTGGTATCCCATCGGACTCTATCCATGCTTCCGTCAGCCCTCTAGAGAAACAGGCTATTATAAGCAAACTCCAAACCCCTAAACACCCTATTGCTATGGTTGGGGACGGCATCAACGACTCGCCTGCTCTGGCTACTGCCTCGGTTGGAATCGCTCTCTCGTCCGGTACAGAAGTTGCCATGGAAGCAGCCGACATTGTGCTTATGCGGCCAGAGGATCTACTTTCAGTACCCGCAAGTCTCTGTCTGTCAAGGTCCATCTTCAACCGTATCAAGCTCAACCTTCTTTGGGCCTGCATTTACAATGCTATCGGTATACCATTCGCAATGGGGCTTTTCTTGCCTTTCGGTGGTGTGTCTCTCCATCCCATGGCTGCTGGTGCAGCTATGGCAGCTTCGAGTGTTAGCGTGGTGTTTAGCAGCTTGCTCTTAAAGTTCTGGAGACGACCTAGCTGGCTTAAGATTGAACGCTTGGAGAGAGAGGTTGATGAGGGTTTGATAGATTCCACTGGCCAGGCGTACGGGAAAGTAGGGAAGTGGTGGAAGAAATCTCCTTTCGCATTTCCGGTATCCCCTGCTGAGAATAATTTGGCCGGTGCCTTCCGATTTATATCGCGAGCTTTTGGAAGACGAAGCACACCCACTGAAGAGGACGGCTACGTACCCCTCCAAACGGTGGACAACGGGTTGTGATATCCCCTCGGTTCTTGGGGCTTCTGCGTTCTAGCTTGTCTTGATTTCTTTTTGCATCTTGTTGGTTTGCATATATTTGCGTATACGTATTTCCGTTTAGCCTAACGACTCGTCCTAGCCATGCCTGAACATAGTTCTATAAACCAAACATTATTCACTTCTGCCCGGTTGTCAGTTGGTTCCATAGCATATAGCCCAGGACTTGGATACTGCACTGCCTGGTCTCGGGTGTTTGCCAAACCCGTATCTCTTGTCTGATTACCTGTAGCTTCATAACCAATCCTTTGAGGCTATGTCGACTGTTCAACTGCTCATAACTTCAAATCAACGAACCGTATAGATTCTTTGTCAAAAACGGATGGGAATAAGTTCAACTCCTGAGAGTGAATGTAAAGGGGGATTGGTTACTAGCAGCACCGCGAGTAAGTGAATATTTGAATCGACAATAAACTCGGTGCAGCTGTTGTCTATTTAGTGCTTATTTGGATTAACTAACGAGTTATTGAAATAGTTGTTCAACAAACAACTAACTACAGCCCTTCTTCATACAAATCAGATCAGGTCCAAAATAGAATTTTGTTTAGCTGCCATGTCTCCTGAGAATTATCCCTGGCCCTGTCGAGACATCTTCGCCCCGAACTTTGGGAGTGACTCCGGGCTACACGGTTGGGATACGCCTGATGACAGCCCCAAAAATGTTATATCCGGCCATTCCGCAGCCCCGTATAGTACTCACTATGGAAACATTTCGAGAAGCTCTCCTGGCGGTTCACATCGTGATTTTGATACTTTCCTTCGTATCAACCACGCGGTCCACAGCCACACAGACTAGCATGGGGGATGCTGCGGGCAAGGCTAGATGTCCCTTAGCATCGCTACGGAGATCATGGATATATATGATACCCAGGAGGAGAGGGCTAGCTATATGTATGGCAATCTCCCCTCTTTCCTGCATATACATTCTCTATTGTTATTACAAATATCCAAGTTCAAGCAAGATGCTGATTTCAAGCGCAAGCCATCTTTTGTCACTCGCCATCCTCTCCCTTCCGGCCACAGCTGGATATCTGCAGCAAGATGTTGCTTCTTTTCCCCCAGTGAACCTGGGATATGCCACCCATGTTCCGACATACATCAATGTGACCTCCAACGGCCTCAAGCATGCAAACTACAACAACATCCGGTTTGCTCAGCCTCCTGTCGGAGCCTTGAGATTCAGGCGCCCGAAAACTCCTCCACTAAGAGAACATGGGGTCAAGAACGGTTCTGCTCCCATGTTTGCAACGGACTGTGTAAGCGCCATTCCCAACATATTTCCACCACAGGGCCTCCCATCAAGGTCGTGGGGACAGGAGGACTGCTTGTTCCTCAACGTCAGGGTTCCTGAGGGAGTTAAGGAGGGTGATAATGTTCCAGTGGTTCACTGGATACACGGCAGTGGATATGCCTACGGAAGCAAAGACCTCCACAGGATCAGTGGAGATGGAAGCGGTCTTTTCGAGGACATGGACCGCGCGTCCCAGAAGTTCATTTACGTTGCAAGTAACTACAGGTATGTTGGTTATAATCTTCAATGGCTATGGGTTCTAATTCACTTTCCTAGAATGGGGCTATACGGCTGGAGTTCCTCTCCTTTCGAAGATACAGACGCCAATGTCGGCCTGCATGATACCCTAGCAGCATTGCAATGGACCCGTAAATACGTATCAAAGTTCGGTGGTGATCCGCGAAGAATCACAGCGTTCGGAGAGAGTGCCGGTGCCGGGATGCTTGATCTTTTACTTATTGCCAAAGACGGTAAAGAGGATCTTCCCTTCAATAAGGTACTTTTTGGTAGAAATATATATATATATATATATATGAACATTCGGCTAAATTAAGGCACAGGCATTCATCGCATCCCCAGCCATCTGGCCGCGCAAAGATCCAAGTCGTCGACAGGCGGTTTTCGACTCTGTTCTCAAAGCATCGAACTGTGATTCTGCTGACTGCCTGAGGAATCTGTCCGAGGAGGACCTATTCAAAGCAAACGAATACCTCCTTGTCAATGTAACAGACGGCAAGACTGGTGCCTTAGGCCCAGGTCCTGGATTTACACCCGTCGTGGACGGTGAATATATCACTGATCTTGTTTTGACCGTCTTAGAGAGAGGAGGCTATAACAAGAGAGTTTCACGAGTTGCCGCTAGCAATATGGCCCTTGAGGGTCTAGGGCAGGCACCGCCAGACCATATGCCAGAGATATTCCCTTATCTAGTTCGTGGAACAATACCTCATGCATCTGACGAGACGATCCAGAAGATACAGTCACTCTATACGTACCCTGCAGATCTCCCTGCTAAACTTGGCTGGGATTGGGTGACTGATATAACATACGCCTGCAACGCTTATTATACCGCAAAAGCATATGCACCCAAGGCTCAGAGATATGTCATGTCAGTTCCACCAGCAATACATGCACTAGACCAAAGCTGTGAGTGTTCCTTTCATCCAAATACGCCGGGGCCAGTAACTAATCCAATATTGATTAGATTATTTTTATCAAGATAATACCACCACTCCGGTCACTAATGTTAACCTCGCAAGGGAATTCCAGGAACATATGCGGCGATATATTACCGGCGGAAAGAATTTAAGAAAATTTACTAATCTTATAGACTTCCCGACATATGGGCATGATGAATCTATCTTCAACGTTACCCTTGACGGATGGAAAAAGGAAAAAGATCCGTGGGAAGTTGATCGTCGGTGCCAGGTTTTGCATGACATATTTGCTGATCCAAATAACGGTGCTTGATAGCCTGAATATAAAATGAACTAGTGTTGCTTGAGCTGGGATATGGTCAATATATATACTTTTTTTTTCGCTCAATTTAACAAAATTCCCTCCTAAGTTTCATTTCAAAGGAAAGTGTCTAAATGTTCACTTCGCAGTCACTGCCGGATAAGTTGCAGATATAAATAGAAAGGGAGTATTTGATTAGGGCTAAAGTCTCAAGTGAGTATCGCTCCCACTAATCCAGAGTACTTTTCCATGAAAAACAAATAGATTCACCGCTAGCAGAGTTTGGAAATGACATATTAAGCAATCACCCAGGGGAGAACGTGCCCGGGAAAAAATAGAAAATAATCATAAGAAAGAACATAGGGATTGCGACATCAAAAGCTTGATCAAAGAAACAGATATATATATATGGGGGTATATAGAAGATAAAAAAAGATTCTCTGCGGAGATACAGGGACAGGGTGGAATATGCCGGGGGTGACAATATCTTTAGTTGTAAGGTATAAAGTTTTCACGGTACATAGAACGGTCATCTCGATTACATTCTATGCTTTGCCCTTTGCCGCCGCTTGTGGTGGTGGTGGGAAGTACATCTGCGCTTCAGGTTGCTCCGGTTGCTTAAACATTCCATGGGTCTCTTCCTCATGTGGCATCGTTGAATAGCTATTGGACCGGTCGCGCAGGGGCAGGTCCGAGTTCCCCTCAAGTTTATTAAAAGCGGTGGTTCGTGGTGTTGTGAGCGGGAATGTCATCTTCCCATCTGGATTGAGTGGTGATTTCATCGATTTGAGTTCTGCCAGAGTCGACTTTCGTTCTTCCTTTATTCTCTTCTTTTCGCGGTCTTCTTCGGTTGGGAAGCAGGAAACTGCGGCCAAGATAAGTTGGCAGGTGAAAATGAATCTACATAAAATGAGATCACGTTAGTTAATCGGGTAGAATGCGAGATATAAGTAAGAGAATAACAAACATCATGACAATCATGACGGCAAATGTCGCTTTAGCTTGTTTACAGTAATTGACGTTTGTATGAAGCGATGCCACATTGCAGTTCTTCGTAATGTACCATGGGGGTCCGTTTTGCGGATGTTTGGGGTCGGTCGTGTCGCTTGCAGCTTGGAAGGCGGCAGCTATTGAATAGAGCAAGACACAAATACCGTGAACTAGTATCGAAAGCGGCGGGTAGAATACGTGCATCACAAACATGGGCGTTTTCGTGAGCAAGAAGAATAAACTGAGCACAGTGATGACGAGGTTGAAATTGGTAGTACTTTTGAGTATTAACGGAAAAATGTTAGTACATGAATTTATCGGGTGATATTCTCCATATGTACGTACAAGGGGTTCCATGGCCTGGGGATGGTGTACGGTCTGTAGTTGGCAAGAGCATATACTTTTTCGTCCGGAGAGCTGTTGAAGCCGTTATCTGCTCCATCTTGCCAGAGCTTTGTTCGATACAGGTCAGGAGCCGCAATACCAGTAAGCGTTAAAATCCCGATGGACAGAGGAAGTTCGCAGGCCACAAGTATTTTGAACGCTAAGGGGGACCAGTATTTTCGAGGCAAGAAACACCCAATTCCACCCATTGTTGTGGTGATTCCCAGGCAGAGCGTGCAATTTTTGCAGACGATTATTAGTCACAGGAGAAAGTGCTGTCAACGACAGAATATAATGCGCGACAGCCTTTAAATAGCTTGTTCTTTCTCAAAGCTGCATCTCTTTGGATGGCCCTGGCAAGTGGCGGAAAGCAGAGAATCCGTTAGCCCAAAAGAGGAGGCTAGCCCGGTGGTATCGACAATGGGAGAAGGTTTTGAAGACTAGTTCTCTCGACGTTATGAGGTGTGAGAGACTTCTTGAGTCTGCGATGCGACAGCTGAAGCGAGACGATGAGGTTGAAAGGAAGAAGATGAGCGGAGGCCGACTTGAGGTCGCGAGATCCCTTTGATGTAAGCGCCCATTCTTCCTGGGCCTGTCCTTCGCTCTTTGGTTGGCTCATGCAGCGGAAGTTGCAAATCCTTGACATACAGTCTTATTGATGTGATGACTGCACCCGGCTCCCACCAATGATGATGCTCGAACCGGGGTTTCCTGCGCCCTCATCACACGCTAGCAAAGCGATGTGATTGAAACCTTGCATCTGGGGCCGAACGAGGGTTATTTCCCCACCTCAAAGCACCGCCCGGCGCTAAGACGAGAGGCCCAGAGCAGGCACATCAACCCATTTATTAGATGTTGGTTTCTGTCATCTTCTTCGGCTGTCTCTTGACATTCACGTCGTTTGTTGTCCAAAGTAACTTGAAAGTATACTTTGGTCTAAAAATAGCTAAATGGGTATTAAAGTTAATCCACTCCGGTTAAGTTCAAAGTCTTATGTAATCAAAACTTCGGGCCGAATTGAGGCGAAACCTTAAGGCTACCTACCTACTAATAACTACCTACCCCAGTTCGATAAGCTCAGTCTATTAGCACATGCTCACGATGGAGTATATGCATTGTCGTTCTTATTCCTGTCCAGCGGCATGATACTTTTGCGAACCTGCTTCTCAAGGTATTTTGCTGCCTATTATTGTACCTATAGAAGCTATACCACCATGTCGGCTCAAGGCAGTAAACCACACGAGCTTCGGACAGCAACAGAGCCTCGACAGAACTCTTTTTATAAGCTGAGGGTGTCCCATATATACCAGGTCAACCCAACCATTCGACTTATCCGGTTCAATATTTTTTGCGGCTGTACCTCACTTGATTGGTCTAAAGATAATTCAGAGAACGTATGCGGCCCTACTACGAAACTTACCGAAATACCTGCCTTACGAGTTTCTGTCAACGTTTCCCATTTGCAGTAAATATGAGAAATACGTATATCTAGATACGTATATCTAGGAGCTCGGATAACCGTACTGACCTTTAATATACATCTAGTTGACGTATAACCTGCAGCCGCCGTTGGAATTTTCACCCGGCCAGTGGCTTGACGTTCATATACCAAACATTGAACATGCTGGGGGTTTTACAATAACATCCACTCCCCAGGATGCTTCTACTCAAGAAAACATTGATATAGCTGCAGATGGAAATGATAAACATCTGCCATATGTTGAACTAGCTATCCAATATTCACCTAGTAACCCAGCTGCTAAGTGGTTTTGGCAGCCTATAGAGCAAATATTGGGTTCCTATGTCAAAGTTAGGATCGGTGGCGGGTTTGTATGGCCGCCACCGAATGGTATGGCATTAGATGAGATCAAGAACATCGTGTTTGTGGCTGGTGGCGTTGGTATCAAGTGCGACCCCTTTACTACCTCCTTCCTTCGACTCAAGAAGATTCCGGCTAGGCTTTGTCAAATATGAATAGTCTTGTCGCAGAACTTTTGACTAACGTATTTTATCAGCCCACTCATATCAATGATTTCCTATATCCACCGGACGAGATCTTGCCTACTGCCATCTGCAAGGCTTCATCTACTATATTCGACTAGAATCCCTTCGTCGTCCACTCCTATTAACATGGCAGGGCCGAGTGAAGCCGTGAATGCTTTGGCCACCGATAGGCTATCTAAAATTTTATTTTTAGACCGTCTTCAGCAAATCAGTCGCGACTGGAACCGAGCGAAAGATAATACCAATTCCCTCGACTTGCAACTGTTCCTCACAAACTCATACCTGGAAAATAGAGGTGGTAATAAAGTTAATTTTCAATCCAGTATACTAGATACAGACAACCATATAACAGTTCATTCCCGACGCATTGAAGCAGGCGATCTACACAAAGCTGTGGGCGGAAGTGATGAGCTAAGGAGTGGTACGATATGCTACGTTTGTGGTCCACCGGTAATGACTGATGAGCTCGTTAAGGAATTGGAGACTTTCATTGGCAGCGAAGACGACAAAACAAGGAAAAGAGTGTTATATGAAAAGTGGTGGTAATTAAGCTCAAGGTATGAATCCAACATCGACGCAGGATATACATATTTTAAATATTAGAATGAGTCAATTCACAATTGCACCATACGAGCACAGATATCAACATGGCTACCTTGATTAAACACGTCTACTGAGCATAAAGCAGTAATATTAACTTCTAAACAAGTAACATCATCATTGGCGTGATCCCATACCCCCAAGGCACCGAGCAATAATCCCAACCAACAGACAATAGTATAACAAGTTCCCCGCGCTCACAAAAACTCGAAAGGGAATTTATATATAATAACACATAAAAAACGCAGAATATATGTATCAGAAGCCGAAAGTGTTGCTGATAAATAAAAATTTTAACGACGAGAGGTCTGATAGAGAAAGGAGGAAAGTTAAGGAGGGAAGATATCATACCAACCACGAACAAAAGACCAGGTTGGGATTGGGGGTTAGTTGGCTGGTCCTACCGCTCTGCCAGCATCGACTAGCATAGCTTCATCGATTCGTTCTTTGGTGTTCCCCCATTCAAGCCGCTTGTATGACATGATCCTGGCTTCATTCATATCAATATCGAAGAACCTGATGCGACGAATATAATCATTGTATCCGCCATATCCGCCAAAACCAGCACCACCACCGTAGCACATCCATAATGCTGGTTTTCCATTTTTATCCTTCTCAAGCATACAATAGTCATTTACATGGTCACTAAAATGAATGGTTAATGTGAGTTTCCAAGAGCGATGTCTTCAAACTACGCTGTTGAAAGGGTTAGGTTTTGCTTACTGTCCACAGCTGACAAGTACCACATTCTCCTCTACTAATGCGTCTTTAAAGCCAGAATTATAAGTAGGCGCAGTTGGCGGCTCAGTCCAGTTTCCGGTAAAGAAATTGGCAGTATTTCGATATTCCGGCAATGGTATATGAATGAATGCCAAGTTCATGTGGATGTGCGTGTATTTTTTATGCGCAGTTCGAAGTCCCTCGGCGGTTGACTTGAACCACTTTATCTGACTTGGCTTCAGCCAATCGTATCCCGGGTACTTTCTCTCATCTGGGGTATATTTATGGGTATCCACGAGATAAAGTGTCAAGGCTGATGCAGAAGACGACCCTTTTCCGAGGACTTCCACGATATAGTTGCCAACGCCGTCTACTTCTTCAGGTCCCGGCTTAGAAAGGCTATAAGGCAGACGTTGCATAAGGTCCATCTGTGTGCGGCGATCCAGGTTTCCTTCATCGTCATGATTTCCAAAAATAGCAGCATAAGGGATTTTATGTTTGATGAATAGATCAGCAAATTTGTAAATTGCTGTTTCAGTATCCGGCGCGGTATCACCGTTTACCTGATCGCCACTCAGAATTATCAGGTCTGGCTTTTCTTCATCCAGTAGCCTATCAATAAATTCCAAAGTCCGGGGATCCGCCTCGCATTTATCCTCATCAGTCTTTGGAATAGGATCCCGACAATGTCCAAGCCCTGTAGCCAGATGTAGATCTGCCGCTTGCATAATTTTGAACTTTCCATCCTTCCGAATTCGTGGAACTGGTGGTTCAATCTTTCTGGCTTGTCCTCGCCGTACAGTCAGCCTTGCTTCGCTCTTAGAGTCTAGCATGAGAGGGATGTCTTTTAATTCCCAATTAGGCCGAGGGTCGACAGCGTCGGGGCCAAACAGAACATCGACTGACGTTATCGATTTTTGCGAGTCGGTAGAATGTGGTAGCCTGAGTATCCAAATGCCTCCAGGTCGTGATTCCCATTTTTTATCAGTTCCGGCACCGGGGTCCAGTCGGCCCATTTTCACATCAACAACAATTTTATCTGTGGGAAGAATCTCATCCCCTTTCTTCCGCTGTATATGCAGATACGCCTTCGAAGTCCACCCTTGACCAAGGTACAGGTCTTTTTCTATACGATGCCATACTTTAGGATCGAGTGTGCAGCTTGAAAAGACATTTAAGGCAGAGCAGGTGGTGACCGTCAGTTCAGTAACAACAAGGCCCGGGTGATGGGACGGCAAATGGTCATGTATTGACGCTGGAAGGACCCGTATCTGGCTATCGAGAATGACAACAAAGACAACAACGGTGACTGTTAATATGCCGAGCTGGATGATCGTTCGGATCTATAATACACTCTTAGTTAACTGAACTAAAAACTGGCAAGTCTTCAAGCCAAGGGAGGTAAGTGTTTACGATTCGGCGGTTCATCTTTCCTGCGGCACCCTTTCTGTATCTTGAAGCGGTTCTAGGGGGCGATCAAAAAAATATCTAGCTCGTCAGCGCTTCATGAAGGGTTTGTGTAAGCAGAGGAAATGCGAAGAGCGTGTTCATTATGTGAATCCCAGCAGGGGAAAAAGCAAAGTATCAGAAATTCATCCCTAGGCTGATTGCATAGTTGACTGATTATTCTCGTCGCCAGGTTTCTTCCGAACAGCTACCTATCAAGGGGAAATTGATCACGGTCCATGGATGGATGACGGCACTTCGGAACGGCGCTATTATTAGCCGGGTAACTCTAATTCCGGTCCAGTCTAGAACTAACTTAACTATTGGAAGGTTTATTTCTTGAGCTTCGTGAGCTTTAGAGAAGCATTTCATTAAAATCTCTACCTCGAAAAGATACAATATAAAACAAAAAAATAAAGACAAAAATTAGCATTGATGGCATCTGTTGCACATTTTTCTCGTCGCTTATTTACAACCTCGAGATCTCCTCTGTTAAGTCATGCGCGGCCACTTAAAACCAACTTTGGGATTTTTCAAGGTACTCAATTTTATGTCCTGGACGATATGTACTTTCTATATGCTAACTGTGGTCTTACAGAGGGTGATAGGGTAGTATTAAACACGACGAAGGGCGTCACCCTGACGAAACCGCTTAAGAAAGACCAAAAAATCGACGTACGCGGTGGGTATATCGAGCATAACCACATCATTGGTAAAGGCGCCAGAGATGTTGTACGGACACATAACGGTATAGGTTCAATCAATTGTTTGTCAGCAGAATGTAGTCTGGCTTGGAATGCTAACAACTATCGATATCTATAGGTCGTGGTGATTTCCGAATAACTCAACCAACCCTCGACGAATATGTATCCCTCACCCGACGACTTGTCACTCCGGTAAAGCTCCCTCCGAAAGAAAGTCGTCATTTGCATCTATTTGGAGGTTTACGTATAACTGATGAACGCCACTAGTAGGTATATGCGGCGGATGCGAACTTAATAGTTTCGCTCCTGGATATCCACACACAACCTCCATCCGGAGACGAACAACATGGTGAACCTCTAGAGATTCTAGAGGCTGGGACAGGTCATGGTTCTCTGACGCTACATCTTGCAAGAGCTATAAATGGAGCAAACACTTGCCCGCCGCCCATCCCACAAGCTACACAACGGACAATTCTGGACCCACAGAGTCAAGCTCAGGACACAGCCGAAGTAACAGAGGAGGAGAATATCAAGCAGAAAGACTGGGATACATGGAGGACTAAACGCAATGCGATTCTTCACACAGTCGAGATTTCACCCAAGGTGTCCGCTCATGCCGAGAAAGTGGTCCGGGGTTTTAGACGAGGCATTTACACAGGGAGTGTAGATTTTTACGTTTCTAGCGCAGAGGGTTGGATTCAGCACCAGATTGAAAGCCGAAGCTCGAAACTTCCCCCCGGAGAAAAGCTAAAGCCATTCCTATCATACGCACTACTAGACATGCCATCAGCAGAAAAGCGCATTCCTGAAGTTGCGCGTGTTCTTAAGACTGATGGAGTACTGGCAGTTTTTACACCAAGTATCACCCAAATTGGGGACTGCGTTCAACTAATTAAAGACCAGCATCTACCTCTTGTCTTAACAAAGTCAGTGGAACTTGGAATGGGGATCAGTGGCGGGAGACTTTGGGATGTTCGGCCTGCAGTTATAAGGGCAAGCTTGAAAAATCGGGATGATGCAGAAGAGCCGACGAATGAGGAGCTAGACAGCCTGGTTGATACTTCAGCTGCTAACAACCAAACGCACTACGCAAAAGAAGAAGATGGCAGCTTCCAGTCATCACAAGAGAGTGGGCTTGGAGGAGAGAACCAGTCCGTCAAGCATGTGATGGTTTGCCGGCCCAAAGTTGGAGAGAGAATTGTGGGCGGCGGCTTTGTTGGAATATGGAGAATGGGAAAGGCTTGATTACCTTTTTGCATATTATTGTACGTTTATGCTATGTATTACTAGGATTGCTTTTATCTATATGCTGATCAGCCGATTTAGATGTCGCCATGAAAAGGAATGTGCATTCGCGAGTGCAACACTCCAGTGTAGACCCAAGACCGAGGGCCTCGTAAAATGAACCCTACTGCAGGATACCCCTGACATTCAGCCTCAGCCTCGCTCGTTTTGCGCAGAGTATAGGCAAGCTCTTGATATGTAGCCGGGACACCAGGCCATCTTTAACTCGTCCTTTTGGAGAGAGGCATATTTATTATAGTCCCATTTCTCAGCTAATGGTCGAAGCCACCTAACTCGTTAACTGGATAGCAGCGTACCTAGCATGTTTCCACGGGCTGGCAAAGTTAAAGATGGCAAAAGAGCTAGTTGGTTTGAACGGCTCAGGGGCAGCTCGCAATCCAAACTGCAGCACCGGCGACAGCAGCTCGCGCCCCTCGAACCACGACCAAACATGTCTGATATTACAAGCATAAGCCTAGAGGAAATGTGCAAAGTATGCTACAACCTCGACCCGAGCCAGGCTCCAGGAAGTGGGCCGCCAGTCAAGAATGGCCCCTCGTTGTTTTCGTGGGCTACTCGGGAGTACAATTTACCTGCATGATCGCCAGTTGCCAAAATAACTATAGATAAGTCGCAAATTTTACTCGACTCTGTCCAGGGCTGCTTTTCTGCTCCATGATCTTTATGGCCCTCTCGACGGCGCAGCCTGGATGGGAGGCCGAAGACACAGTCATTTGCATCAATCTAGCGCCAAACGTGCCTCCGAATATGCAATATGTGCAATTGCAGTATGGCCATTATGGCACTTCCAGGAGCGATGCCATGCCATTTGAGGCTCCTACGCACTTCGAATATGTCATCCACCCTAGGATGCGAAAGCCAACAACAGAGGTATAAATATACCGACCTCGTCTGTATGGTAGTAGTGGTGAAGCTCCTGACAGAAGTACATGTCTCTCACTCTGAGGACTGATGCATTAGAGAAGCCGCAAATTCTGACTGGTTTTGGGACTAGGGAAGCTCATTTCTAGCCTTCTAGAGCCTATGGGCTTCGGTGATGCGAGAGCATCCCATACTGGTGATGACACTTGCGTTGACTTCATCGAAGAAGAAAATTGCATCATAAAGCATAATTGCTGAGGGAATGGCGGACATTTGATACTGCCATTGCTCCCTGATCGCATCTTCTAGATCCAAGGAGGACACACAAGGACTATTCCGCTTGTTGAGCCGAAGAATACCCATGCTAAGTTAGGTACCTTGCTTTAAGCTACTGCTGGGGCCTGGTAACTAAAGTTTGAGTGCCACTGCCATTCTAACTGGGGAGGCCTTGATCAATGTATATCCGGTAATTCTCGGTCCTACAACCTAGAGAAAGTATCCATTGATTCTAGCTAGATCGAGTGGATGAATTCATGCATAGGGGCATAACCTCCGCTTCTGATCGGCTCCCGGCTATTGCACCGGTTATGGAACGCATTGAGAAGCGGAAAGGCTGGATGGTTTTTGGGGTTTATGGAAACACGTCATTGTCGAAGGCCTGGGTTGAAAGGTAGATGATTGTGGTATAGAAGGAAGCCATCCATGTGGAATGGGCCGGGGTACCTGCGCGCCAAGTTGGAGTTGGCTTAGCATAAATGGCCCTATATCCCATAATCTCACGCTCTCTAATAAAGTTTCTCGGGAGATAGTAAAACTTCGGATATACGATCTAGAATGCCACAGGCTTAACGATGCAACGGGATCAATCACAGTTTATGGCTGTTTCGCTACCGGCTGGGTCGAAGCTACGGTAAAGATGGATAAGAAGCACAAAAGCACATTGACTGAGCCCAACAGATTCAACTGTTAATATAGATCGGTGTTTATTGCTGGATATGTTGAAACCGTAGTAAATGCAGATGTGGCACTCATGCATCGCGGAGAACCTTGGGGCGTGTGCAGGTCAGCTGTGCGTGCCCCGGTCGGAGAAGCGCCTTTCGACGCGATCTCGGACCAGCTACTGCATTTACCTTATGGCTGCCACGCGAGAATCATTCGCTATCGCACTGCACCGGGGCCCTCTTTACGGAATTCTAAGCTGTCGAGCGGATCGGGGTAGCTTACGCCGTTAGAAGTAACATGTTTGAAGGAGCCAAAAGGGGTTGCTGTGAAATCGTCTAGTGATCGATTTGATTTTGGGGTATCTGGCTCTGTCTCCAAACATTTTACATACGTGGTCACATCTTTCTTGGAAAGTCAGAAGAAATATCATTTTGCAAATCTCACTAGCATGCACATCGATGTATAAAGGTATGGACCCAAATCTTTTGTAAATTGCCACCCCGATAAACTCTATAACTAGTTAACGAACTATAATTAAGCTAAAATAGCGGCACCTAAATTTAGAAGTAATCTTGTCAATCAGATAAGCATGATGTGGTTTAGCAAAGGCTAGAGTGTTAACTGGCCAGTTCAATTTGTTATTTTGTACTATATCGACATTTCATAATTAATAATTAATAGCTGCATTGTCCATGTATACCCATCTATTGAAAAACGCCATTTAAACACGAGGTATTGACGTGGTCAGTAGCAGCTGCGCCCGGAAAACTATATCGAATCTATCCACGGTCAGCTCATTATAGAATAGAATAGAAAAGTGACGAATCATGACAGAAGGGTATCAATAGATTTCAAAATCGCCTGTCATACTCGACGCAGTACAACCATGCGCAGCACGACTCTAAACAGCCTTATTTCGACTACTCTTGGCTTCTTTCTCCATTTGCAGTCTTTCTTTCCTCGCTCGTTCCTGGGCATCAAGTCCAGTCTTGGTAACTTCGTGTTCCTTGTTGAGCTTCTTTTTCTGTAAAAGCAAACTGACTATAAAACCGATAGCAGCAAGGGCGGTATAGAATATCCACATGGTGCTCAAACTTTTGGTATACGCGTCGAGAACTGGTTGCTTTTCGTCTGGCGGGAGAGCCTGGATGATATGGACCGAAGCTCCAGCAGAGACTCCCTGCAGAGCTTCTAAAGACTTGGGGCTGAGGAGGTGTTGGATCTCCAGAATGTTACTCTGGAGTCTGTTCTGGATTATGACACCTCCGATGACAACGGAGATACTGCTAGCAAGATTTCTGCAGAAGGCTATGGAAGCTGTGGCAGTTGCTATGTCACTGGGCCTTATATGGCTCTGAAGAGCGATGATGGGGGCCTGGAAGTTAGGTCCAATACCCATTCCAGCCACTAGTTGATAGAGGATAACTTTGACCAACGATCTGTGTGATGGGAGATTGATATAGAGTCCTGTTCCGAGAACTAGAACGGTCGTTCCAAACCAGATTGGTGGAAGGCAAAGACCGGTCTTGCGAATGAAGACACCGGTGACCGCAGAGACGATAGAAACTGCTATAACGTTTGGAAAGAGGAGTATTCCCGACTTTAGCGGTGTCTCTCCAAGGACGGCTTGAAAATAGAGTGGCAGGAAGAAGCTTCCGCTAGTATAAATGGCTCCATGTATGAGGACCGTTCCATATGCCGCAAGTGTGGACCGCTGGGTAAAGAGCCACAGCGGCATGACTGGATAACGCGAAACCTTCCACTGAATAAGAATAAAAATGCCCCATGTCACTATTCCGAAAACAATCAAGCATATGACTGTTGGGGAAGACCAGAGGTAAGACTCGCCACCATACTCAAGGCCGATAAGGAACATCACCGTACCACCGACGACAGCGAGAGAACCGAGCCAGTCAATGGCACGGAGTCCGGCTAGCAATGGGGTGGTAGGAGTATGGAGCTCCAGGAAGAAGAATATAATCAGAAAAGCAACTCCGTCGATGGGAACTATTTCTACCGTTAGATCCATCATGGAAAACAACCAGTTATGAGCAAAACTTACGGTTTATATAAAAACACCAACGCCAGGTGGTGTACTGGGTCATGAGGCCACCGATGACAGGCCCAATGATGCCTGATATAGCCCATACCATGCCGATGATACCAAAGTACATGCTTCGAGTTCTGTTTACAAGGTTAGCCTATCAAAACCAGCCACTTTCACGAAGCAGAGAACGAACCTCATGCTGAACAAGTCGCTCACACAGATATTCACGAGAGTAAGAAGGCCTCCGCTTCCTATTCCTTGAATCACACGGCTGGCTACCAACATCTTGATATTGATACTCACGCCGCATAGGAGCGAGCCGATCAAGAAGACGACGTTGGCGGCCAGCAAGACAGGCTTCCGGCCGAAGATATCGCTAACTTTCCCCCATGATGGAGTTGATGCTGAGAAAACAAGTCAATATCGAAGCTTGAATCTCTTCCCAGGGGCAACAGTAACATACAAGCAGCACCGAGCAGATATGCAGAGCCCACCCAGGCATAGTCCGCCTGTGATGTGTTAAACTCTCTGGCGATGGTTGGCAGCGCCGTAGTGACGATCGTCTATGGCGTTTCGCATTAACCTATCAGTCCGCAAAGGATGAAAATCAAGACGAAGAAGACTTACTATGTCGAGAGCCGCAAGAAACGTGGCCAACTATATAATAGATAGTCCGATGAGCATGAAGGCTTCGAATATATATAAATAAACCAGCAGAGAAACACAGTGTAACTCACGCAGAGAGCAAGCATGATGAGAGCGACTTTGCCCTTCGACATCTTGACCTCGCCGGAACCAGCTGGTGCTTCTGGAGCCTCTTGAGCTGCTGGGCTATTCTCATCTCGACTGTTTTCTTTCTCTTGATATCGATCTTGAAGCGCTTCTTCTTGCTTCTCGTCTGCCTCTGCTGGACCAGCTGCTTCTACCGCCTCCTTCGCACCGCCAGCAAGCATCTTCGGCGCCTCCATTTTGGTCGAGCAATCTGTGCTCCCTTCGAGAGAGGACGACGAGCTCTTGATCTCTGTTGCTGCTTCATCGTGCCCACCTGTCACCGTCGCCGTCGACTCCATCAAGCCTGCCATGGGGAAAGACGCTCTGCTTCTCGTCTGGCCGCCACCGCTGAATGGGAAAAATAAAGGAGCAGAAAACCAGCAGAGTGGTTTTAAGCGGGTTATATATGTATAAAGAAATATAGAAAAATATCTCAGAGACGAATCATACTGTTATATTTTCGCTATCTTCCACCCGGTTTTCTTTTACATATATATATATAGTTAACCGTATACGAGAAATCGAGAAATTGCTATGGATCTCCCTCTTTTAACCCAACGACCAGAGCTTACCTGCATATTTTGCCTTTACCGATGCCGATAAATCCGATCCATGGAGCAGAAGGGCAAACCAAACCCGAGCCCGAGGCCCAAGGCTGTTGCAGCCAGTCTTCCCTGGCCTGGCTTGAAGGTGGTCACACCGCCAGGACAAGGGCTCTGATGCCCCATATTGGAGCGGCCCGCCGCCCCCAGACTGGCCAGCAGTTAGCTAGCTAGATAGAGAGGGATGTGGAATATGACTCCTAAAATATGTACGGAGCAAAGGGGAAAAAAAAGACGGTTCCAGCTCGGACAGAAGTTACGGCGAGACCCCCTTAGTGCGAAGTTTCGGCCAGTCTATGCCCGTATCCAGTCGAACTAACTTGGGTTGCCAGAAATAACATATATAAAATGGGCAACTATCTATGGAGATCGGTCGGTGGTAAGTAACGAACGTACGACCGGAGCCGAGTTCTTTTTGCCTATAGAAAAGGGTCTCTATAAGATGGCCAGACTGTGAAACATCGATCAAAGTCATTCATTTCTATTCCTTTCTTTTTTTTTGGCACGTCTTGCCTTCTCCTTAAACCACCCGGCCTCAGGGCCGCTGGGAGTAAAGGCATGTAACTAAATATAACTATTCAGTTAGTTATATAAAAGAAAAAAAGGGTCGGAAAGCTGTATCCTCTCTTCGTCTTTGTCTTCTTTACAATTCCATCCCACACACCGTCACCGTCACTACCATCAACCGACCAACCAGCCAACCAGCCAACCTCATGTTTCGACCCAATTCCCATTTCCACACCTTCACCAGAACACCAATGTCTGCAAGATACGAACGAGGCAGATCCAGAGAGATTCATGAGATAAAACAGAAAAGGAAAAAAATAATAAAAAGGGGAAAACGAGAAGAAGTGGTAAGTAGGGAGGTAGGGAGGTAGATAAAGGCGAAGTAAGATAGAACGAACAAGAAAGGCCATCAAACAACCCTCTTTTGACTTTGATTGGAAAAACAGACAGACCAGCTAGCCAGCTATGAGGATAGTTGGCAAGGAGAAGGACAAGGCAAAAAAGTGAAGAAAAGGGAGGGAAAAAAGGAGTAAGACAAGGCGATGCAATAGAAAGAGAAGCAAAACAAGGTACAGCAATATCACCACGCCGTGTCAAGAAAAGGAGAAAGAAGCAAACAATGGACACTGGTTTCCAAGAGTAGAGACCCGAGGAAGCGAGTAATGCGTGATAAGAGACGTGAACAGGAAAGGAAATAGGGGAGAATACAGCAGATGCAAGAGGAACAAGGGGACGAGAGCTGAGTGACAGTCAGGACGAGTACAGAGGAAGAGGAAGCGGAAGCGGACGGGCGAGATATGGGACGAAAAGGGGAGGGATCCAGGGGAAGAACAGTGAACTCGCGGCAGAGATTCCGAAATAAGAGTAAGATGATGATATGATGATGACGAACAGAGGAAGCAAGGAAAGGGGGTGGAAAGAACAAGAAGAGAGACGAGGAAATAGAACGGACCAAACGACTTAAGCACCCTAGCTCCATCCGTTGAAAAGATATAGCTTTGCACAACCCTTCCCTCACCCCAAAAAAAGAAGAAGAAACAGTAAAAAAAGAATATAAAAAAAAAATGACGAAGAAACTCTCACGCTGTGCCTCCTCTTCTCTCTTTCTAACCCGATGCCAACAACACTTATCCGCGAACTCGATCCTTATCACGATCTCGTTGCGGGCCAAAGTCGACCTCGACTACCTTCCCTTTCTTGTTCTTGACCGAAAACTCCGCCATCAACGCCAGATGGTCGCTTGGGAAATGGTAGTTGGGGAAGCCAGGGACACGCTGCAGGTATTCCTTATCCACTTCTCCGAGCAGTCCGGTGACTTGCAGCAGATTGGAGGAGTACCAGATGTAATCGATGACATCGGTGAAGCCTGGCGTGTAGTTGGTGAAGGAGAGCTCGCCTATGGCAGAGTAGGCTGACTTGAGGGTGAAGGGATGTGTCATGCCTTGGCGCGTGAGGTTGCCATATAGACGATCCCGGAGGTCAGGATGTTCTTCCTCTAGGCGGCCGTGGGCGAGAAGGTTGTAGACCGCGGAGGATGGGCGGGAGTTAAAGTCGCCGCATACCAAGATCGGAATCTGAGATGGGCTGCTGTACTCGACGGACGGAGACGGCTCAACGGGCGTGGGCGGGCTGGTGTTTTCGCTGTTGATCGTCTCGTCTTCTGGCTCGGAGAAGCGGAATGCTGTCTTGTCTGTGCATGGAGGTATTTTGATGAACTTCTCCGCCAGCTGCGTGACTTCTTCCATCATGATGGCGGATTGAACGAGCTTGACATCTTTGTATGCAGGATCCCAATAGATGTGCGCGTTGACTACTATGATACGCTCTCCAGACATGCGGTTCTCAAGATAGACGACGACGGCAATGTTGTCCTTTTGCCACAACCGGTTGTAGATGTCGTCCTGGCCCTTGGCGTCGGGCCGTCGTACTGCGGTTTGGCCGAAGTGAATCATCGCCTTCTCGAGGAGGATGTACTTGCTTCCCTTGAAGAAAGTGGCGCAACCATCAACGACTTTGGCTTCTTCTTCGCTCATACCTTGGGCGCGACCCTTTGGCCAGTATACGCCCTTGTAATCGTTGTATGCCAGCTGTTCCCTGAAGAAACCATGGTAGCTGCCTTGGTCGACTTCCTGCAGGCAGACAATGTCGGCGTCCTGGCCTCTGATTTCGCTGAGAAGAAGGTCACGACGGAGCTCCCAGGCGAGTGCTTTCGATGGAGCATATCCGTACTGCTGGTGTGTAGCATATCGATCGCACAGAGTGTTGTACGTAAGCACAGTAAACTTGTCATGCGGGTTCTTCGACGAGCCGCGGCCGCTTTCGTCCAAAACAATCCAGTCTCGGTCAGACGGAGGCATTGGCACTACCCGTGATATTAGTAAACAGACATATCATTGCATGTTTTAAAAGGGCGTTGATAGAAGGGTGGGAATAGAAAGAAGAGTATCCTACCTGGAGTCTCTTCCTTGAGGTACTTGATGAGTGCCTTTGTTCCCTCCTGCATGATGCGCGACTTGAGCACATCGTTTAACGGGTTCCCCTCGACGCCGAGGGTTTCCAGTTCGCAGAGATAGCCCATCTCGAAAGGCAGAGTTTGTAGATTATTGTCGAAAAGAAGGAGCCTCTTCAGGTTAGTTAGCATGCCAATCTCTTCTGGGATCTCCGTAAGCTCGTTGCTGGACACGTCCAGGTGGGTGAGGTTCTTGAGCTGGCCAATCTTGCGAGGAAGGGTTTTGAGCTTATTGTGGTTGAGATAGAGCTTGTCGAGGAAGGCATAGTGGAAGAGGCCGTCGGAGAGAGCACGAAGACCCTGGCCACCAAAGTCAATGGCCATCCAGTCCTGGCGGCGGGTTTCCTTTACGGCCACAGCGCGATTACGGTCCTCGGTGCCGTTTTCGTTAGAATCATTCTGATGGGAGGACAGCTGGATACCCTTGGTCTGCTGGGCGACGGATCTGGCATAGTAGTGAGGGGAATTGGCTTGTCTGGACTCTGCTGCAAGCTGTAACTGCTGTTGCCAGTGCTCGTTCATGGGTTCGTCGACATCGTCTTCGAGGTTGGCGGAGGAGCCGTTCTGCAGATGGGAGGGAGTAAAATGCTGAGCAGTGGCGTTGGAGAGAGCACCGGCGGAGTAGCTGTGTTGCTGGTGCGAGAGAACCGGGTTTGATTGCGAGTGAGGGGCGTGGTGTTGTTGCTGTTGCTGTTGCTGCTGCTGTTGTTGCTGCTGCGTCTGCTGTTGGGGATGTTGCGGGTGCTGGCCGGGATGTTGAAACTTCTGCATGGGCATGCCAAACCGCTGGTGACCCTGAGCACCGTTGAGCATGACCGGCTGCCCCTGGTGGCCCTGGGAGTACATGCTGAACGAGTTGATGGCGGGAGACTGATTGATTGGCGGCGAGCGCGACGGCGACGGCGTGTCCGGGTTGAACTTTAGCCTACCGGTAGGCGAGCTGGTTCCGTTTCTTAGAAGATGGCGTTGGTGAGCTTGGTGCTGCGAGGGCTGCTGTTGATGCTGTTGGGACTGTTGTTGCTGGGTTTGCTGCTGCTGCTGCTGCTGCTGTTGAGATTGGTTCTGGAAGTAAAACTGCCCGGCCCCAGGCTGGAACCGGTAGGGACCATCTGCCATTTAACGAGGCAGATGAGACCGAGGATGCGAGCTTGCGGACGGCGAAGGGGGTAGCTGGTGTAGCTGGCGTAGCAGCAGCAGGTGTCCGGGCAGAGAGACGGGCGGCGTGGCGGGAGTTCGAGCTTGCGGTCTTCGTCTCTTCAACATGAGGGCCCAGCGAGCGGAACCTCCACTGGCAGGGAAGAAGATGAGCTTGCGGCCAACCGTCAGAACCGACCGCCCTTCTTCTGCAACGCTCGTCTTTTTAGGTCCTCCGCCTCTGTCACTTTCTCTCTGGTGGCGTCTGTCTGTCTGTCTGTCTGTCTGTCTGCACCGAGGGCCAGTCCGGAGGCACAGCCGCAGCAAGGGGAGTCTCGAGCAGGTTGGCTGGGCTGGAGACGGGCTTGGTCAGAATGGGCGAGCAGCAGCGGGATGGGGGGCCAGGGGAGGGAGTCCGGCAGCGCTTACATCTGTCTGTCAGGTCTGTGGTGTTTCTTCCGGCGCCTGTCGATGCGGGTCTCTTTCGTCTTCTCGTCTTCTCGTCTTCTCGTCTTTCTTCTTCTTTCTTCGTCGTCGTCGTTTCTTTTCGTTTCTTTTTGCTTGTTTTTTTGCCTTGAAAAGTCGAAGGTGGGAGTCGGTCACGTGGAGTCACCTGACATAACGCTGGAGAAGCCAAAAAAGGACAGAAAAGACGAAGAAAGAGAAAGAGAAATAAAAAGATGAGAAAGATGAAAAGAGAAAAAAGTGAAAAGATGCATGGAGGAGAGGAAGTGATGGTAAGAAGGCAGGCTATATACACAAAGCAGTGAGTGAATGCATGGGAGGCGGCGGTGGACAGTGATGGAAGGCTCCCTTGGTGGCGTAGTCAGTCTGCCCTCGATCTACAGAGTACCAGCTGCTGCCTAGAAGAAAAGACGAAGAAGACGTAGAAGTCATGGAAGAAGACATGGAAGGCCTCGAAGAAGCCCTGGAAGACTCAAAGGCAGGGAGGGAGTCTCAGCCTGGGGCTCGCTGCTGGCTGGTGGAAGGACATAGTCATGGCAGGCAGCAGGAGACACCCTGTACAGATGCTCTTCTTCTTCTTCTTCTTCTTCTTCTTCTTCTTCTTCTTCTTCTTCTTCTTCTTCTTCTTCTTCTTCTTCTTCTTCTTCTACTACTACTACTACTACTACTACTACTACTACTACTACTTCTCTTACTCTATCTCCAAAGTGCTAGACTGCTTTGATACAAAGACCAAATTCAAGACCACACTCAAGGCCAAATGCGAGACAGCTCAGGATGGCCGCTACTAGTGACTGTCGACGGTGACTAGGCCGCCCACGCCTCGAAAGCGAGTTCTGCGACTGGTAAACAGACAGCTGGAGGACGGCAGCAGGCGGTAAATAGGCTAGCTGATCGGTGGTCCGTTATATAACTTGACGAAGATGCGAATATCAGGACCGCCAAAGGGGGTGAAGCTCCTGGCCCGTCCCAGCTCCATAAAGCAATATAAATACTCTCTCCGTCCGTATTTTTTATACTCCTCACCTCTCTTCTTCTATCTCTATCTCTGTCTGTCTCTGTCTGGCTTGTCTATCTCCCTGTCTCTGCCTGTCTCTCTAATCTTCCAGGGCTCGTCTCATCGTCCTCCCTCTGTATCAACCCCTGAGGCCGGCTATTACATACTCTGCCTGCTGCCCCCCAAGGAGCGAGCAAACAGCCGGCTCAACCCTCCTAGGCCAGGGACCGAGAGATACGAAGCAGCAGCAGACCGGCAGACAAGGCCAGAGAGTCCCCTTCTCACCCCCTTTTTCGCCCCAGGCAAGGGTAGTTAGTTGACTGGTAACTCTAAGCAAAAAATAAAAAATAAAAATAAAATAAAAAAAAAAAAACTTCGCACTAGGAATGGCCGTTCCCCCAGCGGGAGGCGGCTCGAACACCAGCGGCGGCGGCAACACCACGACCACGACGACCACCGGCAGCAACACCAGCAACAACAACAACAACAACAACAACAACAACACCTCGACCTACAACTACAGCAGCAGCGAGGTCCGGCACTACAACTACAACCACCACTACCAGTACACTCCGCCCACTCTCGTCTCGGCTGTCGACTTCAAACATGTCTTCCTCCCTCACGCACCTATGATGTCGATTCCAGCCCTAGATCCGCTTCCTGCTGGCGGCGGCTCGCCCTCATCTGCCTCCCTCAACACAGACTACACCACATACCCGCTCGGCAAGCAGAATGGACGGACCTATCTGCGCGACCCCGAGAGCACCTATCCGCTGCCCTGCGACGTGCCCGAGATCCACCGCCAGTCCCTCCACTCCCTCATCGTCATGACCGTCTGGGGAGGGCCCTTCTGCTCCCCGACCACCGCAGACAACCCGCCCAAGAAGGTCCTCGAGCTCGGCTGTGGCTCCGGCCTGTGGACGAGTGCCTGCCACGAGTACTTTGCCAACCGCGGACAGACAGACATCTCCTTCACGGGCCTCGACATCATCAGCCTGGCGCCGGACCTGCAGCACAAGCAGGGCGTGGACTGGCAGTTCAAGAAGCACGATCTACGGAAAAATACCCTGCCCTTTGCAGACGAAAGCTTCGACTTTGTCTTCATCAAGGATGTCTCGCTCTGCGGGCCCATGTCGGATCTCAAGGCGGACGGGACGCTGTCGGAGCCCCTGCGGGTGCTCAAGTCAGGCGGCGTGCTCGAGATCTGGGACTCAGACATGGTCTACAGGACGCTGCTGCCTAACCCACCCGTGGCGCCGGGTAAGCTGTCTGAGGAGTACCAGGAACAGGCTGAGATTACCGGTACATACACCATCTCGTCCGCTACCCCTTTCACCAACGCCCAGAACAAATACCTCAACGACTACAACACCTGGATACAAAAGGCCTTTGACGCCCGCAAGCTCAATACCATGCCCTGCGCCACTATCGGGCTCGCCTTCTCGTCGGAGGCTGAGTCGTTTCAGAGCTCCGGCAGCAGGCGCGTTGCCATCCCGCTCGGCGAGGTCAAATGGGAGCAGAAACAGAACGGCAAGCCCCTGACGGCCGACCAGATGGCCCTGCGCCAGACAACCCTGCTCACCGTCGTCCAGCTGATCGAGAGCATGGAGCCCTTGCTCATGGAGGCCAGCGGCAAGGGCCAGGCCGAATGGGATCGCTGGTGGACTGGCATGACCACCGATCTGATGCAGAAGGGAGGCGTCGCAAGTGGCGAATGTCTGGAAATCGGCGCCTGGTGGGGACGAAAGAAGTAACTTGCCCTTCTTCTTCTTCTTCCTCCTCTCTTGCTGTCTTTCTTCACCGTCTTCTTACCTCCCACCCAGATCAATTCAAATCATTACGCCCAAAAAAAAAAAAAAAAAAAAAAAAAAAAAGACTACCACCCTATACCCGCCGTCGGCTTCATTTTCGACCTTCAACTTCGACTTCAACTTCACCGCTCAGTTGCTTGGTGTCTGGTAACGCTTCTTCAGCGTCCGGTACCGTTTCAGGTAATATCTGCATATCACAGGTTAGCACGGCGGCACTTACTTGCTTTGTTGTCTTGTTTATTTTTTACTATCACCAGCTCAAAGGGAGGGTACTGTGAACGGAAACGGAAACACATGGGATGGGGCTATCTGGAACGACCAAAAAAAAAAAATATGCTGAGGTTCAAACGGGGTGTATATCACAATAGACGTCAGGAGTGGTTTTTTTCCCCCCTCTTGTTTTGTTTCCTTTTCTTGCTCGGGTGGATAGGAGTAAATAGGCAAGGCGGGAGGCTGCATTGTATTTATGTATGGATATCTGACGACCCTGGGACTATACGCGGAGTATATAATTTGCTTGAATAAATTCAACTTACAATGCTTCGACTTCTATAATTATAATGTCAGAAGAAACGCATGTAAAAGTGACTCGGAAATAGCACAAGATCGTACGCACCTTTCTTCACGAACTCGGCCCTCTCTATGCCCTTTTTAATCTCGGCTTCGTCTGTGATGTGCGCCTGGCTGGCAAATGCCCGGTGCAGCCGGCCTCGGAAATATGCGTATCCAAGGGGATAATCTCGACCCAGGAAGAGGAGTTCTGCTCCAGTAACTTCAGATTAGCCCGTCTATTGCTCCACACAAACCATTCCTTATGCTGGCAGCTCACCTTTATAGACCTTCACCACCTGGTGTCTTAACGAGCTCATCCTGTCCAAGCAGCCAAGTAGGTTATCAAGAGAGATGCAACGACTGACGTTGAAAGTAGGCCTGTGCTAGCGTCCGACCTGCATAAGCCTGCTCCCGCTGCCCTGGCGTCCTAAGCTGATCCTTTGTCTCCTCGTCCGGCGTCCTTGTCTCTTCCCTTTCTTTGTCCGGTCTCCATCCTCCTCCATCCTCGTCGTCCTCGTCGTCCTCTTCCTTCGCCGTCAACAAAACGCCCACGCCAAGTCACGTGCATCTTAGTTTTGAGCCCCAAACTCCGGCCCGTAAAGCCGAGGGCCGGCAAAACCAGAACCGACAGAAGACAACGAACAGGAAGAAAGAAACAGACGAAAGCGAGCAATTGATTGCTTCTAACAGTCTCCAGGGAGAATAGAAGCAAAGTATCAGGCATGTCTTCACCGATGAACCTGGCGCGAAAGTCGCTTCTTGCTCACAGCGCTCCCGGTTCGCCGTTGGTCAGCAGCATACTCAGCTTATCTTCCCCAGGTCGATGCTGTATCCCTGCTCTATCGCGAGCCTTTCATTCCCATGCAGCCCACAGGACAGCATCCAAATCTAATTATACCCAGCTTGATCCGCGATGGCTTTCAAACATAAAAAGGCGTATTGGGAAATGTATTGCTTTTGGCATGAAGCAGGATCTAGTCCCGCTTGCCGGAGGGGTGCTGGAGGAGATAGCGCGGGACTGGAGGGAGCTAGTCGCAGGCAGCGAGGGATTCTTGACGGGGGAGAAGTATTGTGGTCTTCACAGACATAATGTCGTCTGGGGAGAGATGGTGAGTTTCACTACATTTATTTTCTATTTTTCTCTATTTTTACCCTTCTCCTTTTCACGTATCGGTTAAGTATTGATGGTCTGTACTGATTTATGGTTACCTTTCTAGGATTCCATGGTAAGATACCCGCTTTCCCCTGATTATATGATATAGCCGTATTTCACCAGCTATGAACCATCTGCTCTTCATTTGTATCATGAATGATCTTCTAATCAGCGTGCTGCTATATTCGCTTTTCTGGAAATAGGGTATGCTTCATATACCAACCTGTTCGCCATCACTCCTATAAAGGAAGCAAACTAACGTACGAAACAGGCCATGTGAATAATGTCATGTATGTCCGCTATGCAGAGACAGGCCGTGTAAATTGGTCCCGCAACATAGCCCTCCACCACGACCCCGAAAACAGCAAGGAATGGTCGCAGCTCATGGGCTCCACGAGCGTAGGCTACATACTAAAGAGCATCAAGGTGGACTTTAAATTTGTGTGTATACCCCTTTAAAACATCTACCAATGTACAAACGAAGTTTTAAAACCCACCAACTAACCTATAACATCCAGCCCATGATGTTCCCAGACCAAATCAGCGTCTATCACAAACTATCAAACGAGCCACCAGCACCGAATGATCCGAATCCACGCCACTTCTCCAACCTCCGTCTTGACGTGTTGATCATGTCCGAAGCCAAGCAGCGTCCTGCTGCTCGATGTGAGGAAGACGTAGTACTGTACGATTACAGAATTGCAAAGAAATTGAACATCTTGCCTACATGGATGTTGGTGCAGTATCGGAAGCTTTGGGAGGCGCAAGAGGTTGCTAAGCAGGCCAATAGGGAGAAAGTCAAGGATATTGAGAGGAGGGTAAGGGAGTTAGAGGTTGGTACATGGGATAGGGAGGGTGCTGTCGAGAGCATGGGTTCTGCTGCTAGCAGCTAGTCAGTATATTACATGGCGTATAAAAATAGACCCCTATTTTGTTGATGTTGATGGGTGGATGGATGTCTGATTTGATACGTACACGATATCTAGAGAGCGCAAGATACGTGTTCCTTACAATGCACAGGTCCAAAGTATTAACTTATTTATTATATAATTGGTAACTGCTCTATAACCTCACCCTGTCTTGGAGCTACGTATGAAGCCTGGTTACCGTGGCCGTGAACCGGAGTACGAGGATGGGCATGAGACAGCGCAGCTGCAGGGATATGAACAGGAGCTGGAGCCAGAGCCGGAGAGGAAGTAACTCCCGTCCCATATGGCAGGAACTGTCGCATCCCATTAGGCGCGTACCGATACATCCCCATACTTCCACCCGCGGTGATGATAGCCTGATCATCTTCGATGATTGCAGCTCGCTCGATATACCATGGCGTAATCGGTACGCCATTCGGAGTAAGTATTTGCATATGAATTCGAAGGCTTTCGCGAACTTCGACTTCAATTTCGACTCCGTTGCTGGTTTCGATTGCGAACTCTACGGGTATACTCTGCTCTATACCGGCGTAGGTGAGCGGGTTATAATTCAACCTATACAGATCGGATCTGAATATGTTTTGAATATTACTCGCCGGTTCGCTTGCAATTTCAACATCAATGAAGAGGTTAGGGTCACCACCGCATGCAGGAATCAGACGAAACCTCGCTGGAACCTGGTTGGAGCATTAATACTCTCATCTTAAATCCATTTAAGATGAGAAGGGCTGGAAGCATACCTTAGGGACAAAAGCTCCTGGCAAGTAGCTGTTGTAAATGGCCGACTGGGCCATTTGCATCTGAGCTTGTTGTTCACGTTCGGCTAGGTCCTGAGCATTAGTAGAGGAAACGATGCGTTCGTGTTGGGCAGTTAGACGGTTAAGGCGGCTCTGAAGACGTTCTCTCTTTTGTACGGCAGACGCGAGCTCCGCTTCAGAGGATGTAACGGCTTTCGCCATGTTGGATTTAGCATCCTCAACCTCCTGTCTGAGCGCCTTCAGCTTTGACGTCTCCGCTTCGATGACAGCCTTTCGAGCGTTCCATTCCTCCAGCTCGGTACCGGCACCAGATAAATTTTCGAGTTTCTCAAGCTGAGCTTCAATCCCGGCGGTTGCATCTTCAGTTTGTCGAATGGTTCGTTCGAGCTGAAGGGAGCGTTGCCTTTGGCGGCTTTCGTCTCCACCACTCAATAGCCTGTGGGTCAAGCCATCTAGCTCACGTTTGACTTTGGACAGATGAAGTTTGTGGTTGTTCCTTGAGCGTTTGAGGCGGGAGCGGCGTTCGTTTAATTTAGCTTCAGCATTGACTATCGAGTTCTTGATAGTAGTTGATGGTGACGAAGGTCGTAGAGATTGCTGTGGGGATAAGGCGACAGGAGGAGTAACAACTAAAGCGCTTCGTTTAGCAGGACAGGTTAAAGAGAGTGTAGGTTGTATGAAATGAGCGTCTCACCTTGATCTGTGACGGGTGCCGACGGCGTCTTGACGCTCACAACACAGACTTCCTCATTTGTATCAACACACACAAAGCTACAGGTATATGTGCAGTCTGGCGCTAATCCAGAAATCTCTCCTCTCCAGTGAGCAATCGGGGAATCCTTGGAGCTATCAGTCACCTTGGAAAGGGAAACGGGGGCCCAATGTGCGCCGTTGACAAGAACGTAAAACGGTCCCGCAGCTCCATAAGCGGCGCCTTCAGCAACGGCGTCTTCACTGATATTAAAGTCATTCGCAGCAAATTCAATAGTTGAGGTATCAACGCCAGTAATCCAAATAAATGCATTGTCAGGAGACACGCCATCCAAATCATCTTCCGAGGTAGGAGCATTAGGAGAGTACCAATTACCATTCCGGGATCGTTCATATTCTCTAGTGACAGTAAATTTTGTGCTAGCCAAAGCGGCCCAAAAAGGTTGTATCCTTCTCGCCTCGTTGGCTTGACGACGTCGTTTCTTGGCAGTGGAGACGCGTTCCTTTGTATCTTTCAAACTAGAACTTGGCTGTGCAGGTTCAGATGAAATGCCGGATGATAGAGCGGTTGAAGGCTCAATAGAGGAGATATCAGGTAAGGTAGGCGTTACAGCAGCAGAAGTATCCGTAGCCGACCTTTCGCTACTTTTGGCGCGGGGAGAAGACCGATTCTTGGCCATTGATCGTCGAGCCATGGCAGTTCCAGCCTGAGCCAAGATGTGTACTGCAAGGAGGCTTCCTATCCAACTAGGAGGTGAAGAGCTATCTTGACGCCGAAACTCTGCGGGTATCAGGTACGAGTACTTTGCAACTGTTTCAGGAGAAAGAAGCTTTGCTGAAAACAAGTGACTAAGCAGGAAGGTCTGTATCCCTTCACTCCGTAAGAGGTGTACGATAAGCACCATGGAGACACAAAAGGTGTTGACGCCCCCTGTGCCTCCCGAGCTTCCGGCACCCAAGGCAATGGCTACCTGAACGTGAGCGAGATCAATGGCAAAGTTCTTTGCCCAATTCCACATAAACAGGCCCCATACAAGGAGACAAAAACCGTCCATTGCAATCATTGTACTTAGTGAGGGAGTTCCGGCAGGTCCTTGGAAGATGTCAAAATTCGAGGTAAGAGTCCCAGTAGAGACACCGGCGGGTAGCATGAACGTCATGGAAGCATAGAGAAATTGGACCAGGGTCAAAACGATGGGAGGGAGCTGTAGAAGGAGAATGAGAATGGCGATTGTATCGGACGTGGGACAGGCCTTAAGGATCGTCGAAGCAAGGACTAACGGATTGACGCCTTTACGGGCGGGATAGGCTTTTTTCACAGCTGGAGCCATCCTATCAGCTCGACGGGAGAAATGTTCGTTGAGTCGGTCTCCGGCTGCGATACAGGTGGCAGCTGAGTAGGTATGGTGGCCGTTCGGTGACATGGCGGCATCTCCTCCAACACTAGTACTGCTAACCAAGGCGTGACCGTTGCTTCCGTTAACCTGGACACTTCCGCTTGCACGCCCGCCTGCTTCTTTCTTGGTCACAGCTCCCATACTACCATTCGAGGAACCATAACCATTTTCCAGTTGGCCATCGAGGTTCTGCGGAGTCCTGGCGGAGGCGTAGGGGAAAGACGGCGAAGCAGCGGTTACGGAGGGAGGAATAGAAGCTGCTGCTACTTCTGCTCTCGAAGCAGTAGCGGGAGGAGTCGTGGTTGGAGTGGGAGGCGTATTGCTGGAGGCCTGGTGGAATCCGTTAGGAAGGCCATTCAGATGGCCATTAGATTTTTGTTTGGCGAGTTTCTTCCCTGGCAAGGCACGGCCTGACTCGCTGCGCTGTCCGTGGTGGTTCTTCCTAGCCATGGATTACCTATCCGCGGGCGCCAGGTGCTGTCGATGAGCCCAAATCCACTTGGCGAGGGTTAGCCAGAGTGAAAAGGGCTGCGAGGCCACCTGCGGCCCAAGAGGCAGAGTCGGGATGTTACGATCGAGGGGGGGTACCAGGGGGAGTTGATTGGCAGATGGGCGTGCCTTAGAGAGCGCCGGCCATCCTTCGGCGAGAAAGGGGGGAGAAGAGCGAGTGTCGAGGAGCAGAGTAGAGGAGTTAATGGCAGGCAAAAGTGAGGCCCGAAAAAAGCAGTGAATGAGTGAGCGAGTGAGTGAGAAAGGCTGGCCTAGCGCTCGTTTCGGATTTCACACGATGCTTTTTTTCCCTTCAGACTTCGGCGGCGCGCTTGCGGTGGAAAAAAGGTGAGCGCTGACTAAGGAGAAGTACCAATAGCATGAGTTTATTTGCTGAGTCAGCACAGCCGCAGACCTTATTTTATCGACATCAAAACGACGTGCGATAATAATAAGCAGAGGCGAGTGAGGCGAGATGAAAGGCTGCGGCGGTAAGGAGAGCGCCGTTGCTCTGTCCAGAGGCCAAATTGGAAGGCTGGTTACTTTCACCCTGGACCATCGTCTCTCTCGCCGAGCTGACTTTTTTTTTGCTGCAGTGTCAGAAGAAGGAGGATGACACACTTCCCGCTTCTTCCTTCAGCTTTTTGGCTAGGCAAAGGCGGATGCCTCGGGAGGCTCTTCTGCTTACTTGACTCCTGTTCCTTACTCATTCGCAGCCCCCTACTCTCCCGTGTTCATGTTCTACGGAGCACCCTGACCCCTTTTCTGCTCATTCTGCCCGCGCTGTACTCTACGCTCTTCCCTCCATCTCTCCTCGTCTGCCCTTTTCAGCTCGTCTTCTTCCTCTTGACCTCCCCGCGCGGCCCTAGGAAAAAAACTAGAAAGCTTAGGCTCCTTGGCCCGGGCAGATCGGCGTCACGTGGAAGCATCGATCTGCTTATCTCAGCTGCAGATACTTCGAGCGACAGGGAAGAGAAAAGTGACAGTCGAAATTTCAAGAAGTCACGCAGAGTGACACCAGAAGGAGTAGTTAGAGAATCGACTGCCGAGAGCCGGGAGTCATCGGAGCCAGCAAAAAGACAGCACATACGCCGTACAGGATGACAGCATACACGCCACTTTCACTCATGCATCCTGAAGTAACGGTCACCGATTCGAGATGAAGTGTATATCTTTCTCCTGCATGTGCTCTCTCCACAAATTATACCACCTCTCAGATGCAGAGTTCGGGACTGCTCACATTATTTCTCCTGCTCACATACAGGTCTGCTTTTCGTCTTCTGGTAATCAGCTGCTGACGTACTAGCAGTGTTGTTGGGAAGGCAAACCGATAGACAGACACCCTTACGTATCGATGTAGCACTGCATGCATTGACCTGGTGTTATCCCGGGGTTGGGCTCCATCCCTCCGCTCATCCTTTGCGAACCCACCAGTTACGGAGAAACTTGGTCGCAATCCATGCAAGATACTAACTGCCGCTTTTGGCTTCTGCACCTTTTAGTTTCCTTCGTGTTGAATTTGATGGTTGGTTGATTATTGAGATTGACCTGGGGCGGCAATTCTCTTTAAATGAAGCTATGCTCGGCACTTTATTCAGAGAAGCCGTCAATATTATCCCGCCTTAAAGCGTAATGAGCAGGTGGCAAGCCGAAGGAGAGGTAGCACCGGTTTAATTAGCAGACACTATCTAAGTTGTCGCTCTCGCTCCCAACAGCTGGTTTTTCAGGGATGATGCCAGTATCAAGCTGAGTACTGAACACCCCCTGACGTTACTGGTTCTCCTTTCTTATTTTCTCGCTTTTCACGAGTAGTTGCCGTCAGGAGAGGTACGTTAAAAAGGTTTGAAAAATATCCACATGGTAAGAATGCACTAGGGGGGACCTTTATTCCATATAACAAACCCAATGCGTGCTCTGAACGCCAACCCAGACCACCAAAGAAGTAATAATATGAACGCTAATATACAGGAAAGATACTTCGAATCCCTTCCTTACTTAGACAGGGAGCTAGGTAGGATGACATCACCCATCTCCCAGAATCTGGTGTCAGCATATGAAAGACACAGTTCTCTCGCTGAATGGGCAGTGTTTAAATTCACAGACTGATCTGAAAAGACATTCACAACCGTTCCGAATATGATCACATGGTCTCCAATTCGCGTAGTCTGTGGTAGGCACTGGCACTCGAATATAAATGGGAAATGAGAATCTTCTCCTGCTTTCGCTCCATTTATCACCAAACGTGGCGGCTCACCGCTCTGGAAAGAAGGTGATGCTTCAACATCACCGGGAGCAGTGAATCGAAAAAAGGAAGCTTGCTGCTCATCCTTATTTTTAGCTACGTTTTCATATCCTTTCGAAAACTCTAGAGCCAATCTTGCCATAGCTTCCGTAGGAGAGAGTAGATGGACGAGGAACCGGGACGAGAAACGGATGGCGTTGTGCGTCTCTGATGGTAATTTGACGTTAAATGATATCACCGGCTTTGGGCTCAGTGTTACTGTATTGAATGACGACACCGTCATGCCCCTAAAAGCAGAAGTGGGCGGAGAATTAGGGTCAGTCGAAGTAACTATCGCAACGGGATGAGGTACTAATCTCATCAACCGCCGGACTTGATTCTGGATATCCGTCTCAGCATCAAGTCCCCTTTGACTTTCTGTAGTTGAAACATCATCCTCTAGCTCAATTGGCTTTTTCTTGTTGGTATTGGGTGTACGTGAGCCGTTTGCTCTGGAGGTGCTTTCGGACTTTGCGTGATCGACTCGACTTCGTAGGTTAGGTGGCAGGATTGGGCTGAGGGTATCGGAGATGCTCTCAACATGTTTCGACACAATTGCTCGTACTATGCCCACGTAGTATTTGCGAGAGAGGGTATGGAATGGTGGGATTGCGCTCGCTCTTACGGTGGTGTTATAGGTAGCTTGAAGTATTGGGAGTCCCTGGCCCCATGGCCGAGAGAAGGGGAGCATCTTCCCAATTGACTAGCTGTGAAATTCGCCTCCCGGTATCCGATTGCATCATTTAACTCGTCCAGCTGCCCTCCCTCATGCTTCTCCGGGTATTGGAATGCTCGTTTTCCTTGTTCCTGATGAGAAAAAAACCTTGCGAAGCTTTGGTTAACTAGTCAACGAACACAAGGGAAAAAAACCTGCTGATGTAATCAAAATTATCATGAACAGCTTCAATCTTCGCGATCGAATCTTCAACAATCTTCACATTTCGCAAAACCACCACCAAAAAGCCTTAACCCGCCCAATTGGCAGGGCTCAGTCCCTCAATTCTTCTCAAAGACCCTTATTAGCGAACAAAGCCATGTCTTTTCACGCCTCCGTTCTCCGAGCGGGTTCGAAAGCCGCTTCATCGTCAACCACATTCATTTGCACTCAATGCAGAAACGCAACCCTTCTCCGCCGTCCTAAGAGACCATATACATTCACACAACTCATCGCACTCTCTGATGGAAGCACATTTACCCACCGCACCACATCTCCTCAAGCTGTCTACCGATCTACACGCGACACCCGCAATGCGCTGCTATGGAACCCCAGCAGTGAAAAACTGCTAAATCTTGAAGACGACGAGGCAGGTCGATTAGCTGCTTTTAGAAGCAGGTATGGACGAGGGTGGGACTCTACTACGAAAATCTCTGCAGAGGATGCAGCTGCCGCCGAGAATCTTGCCGGTGCCGAAGTTGGAACTGCGGCTACGCCTCAACAGACGGCTAAGGCACTCGAGAAGGAGAAGATCGTGGAATCTGAGTTTGAAGAAGAGGATGAGGATAGTTTGTTGGACTTAATTAGTTCGTTTGGGCAAGAAAACCCTTCTTCTGGATCAAAGAAGAAGTAGATGGGATGTGATGAGGCGGTGTTAGATTGGCGAGATGTTTATATGCCTTTTTGTATTTTACCTCCTATTGCTGGCATGGCATAAAGCAGGACGAGAACAATATTGTACTATATCATTATGTTATACACTTTGGGAGGGAACAACTATACGATATTCCTGAGCCAATTGGTTCGTGGTTACTTCAATTGCTGTTAGGGTACACTGATACTCGAGAATTTGAACTATAGAATTTCACTGCTATTTAACCCGACTTCCCATCACTTGATACTCAGACAACGATAAATATCCGCAAGGAACTCCTCCTGTACGAGCCAAAAGGGAAAATAAGGAAGCAAGCGGTGGCATAAGGCATGATTCATTCCCAGAGCTAGTCTAAACAAGGTAGAGTTCGTCATAAAAGGAAAGATGGTACGATATTAAAGGATCTGTGTAGAGATAGGCATCTTTTTTTATAAAATATAGGAAAGTGGTATAATGTCAAGATCAGCACCCTAATTCAGATTTTGAGAAAAATATGCTAGTGGTCCTGTATATTTCAGGCCTCGTCTTGGTCTCTGGATGTACTGTTGCTTTCTGAAGGCTGGTGGCTTGGCCCATTGCCTTCAGAAGAGGGAGCAGCGACAGGAGTATGAGCAGGAGCTGGGTCTTCATCAGCATCAAGCTGGAGGAGGAATGTTTCCCATAGTTCAATGAGCTAAACGACCAAGTTAGCATAATGTCTGACAAAATGAGGGTAGATGGTGGTAAATATACGAACCTCCTTCTGAGCTTCAACGGCGCTCTCCAAAAATGTTTCCACTCCGGACTTGAAATCTTCAACCTTTTCCCTTTCAAACCTTTCCAGCTCATTCCGCATTACTCTCCCCAAATCTTCGAACAGTAATCTCGACTGATGAACTCTCTTCTCCGCATCCGCAACCTCTGCATGAGCTTGATTCAACCGGTCCTGTTGTGACTTGCCCTGCCTAAGCAGTTTATCACGCGTGTTCTTCTTCTTCTGCAAATCAGACTCGGCTGCATGCCATGTGTGGTACGATTTCTGACGTTGGGTAAATGCCGTCTTAACACTTCCAATGAGTCGAATGTATTCATCCATGGTGATACCAAGTGTCAGGACATCCTGTTGTGCCTGACGCTCGTAGAGTTCACGAATCCGAAGTTGAACTTCGGCAAGGCCATCAAGAGGGCCGGAGAGAGCAGGAGAGAGTTCAACGCTTGCAAGGGAGTGAAGAGAGGTGGAGAAATCACTGGCAGCTTCAGCAAGATTTTTACGCTGGGCTACGACGGTATCAACGGCCTTTAATAGAGCTCTTAGCTGAGTCTCAAGAGCGTCTAGGTAGATTTTTCGATCATGGAACCACTGGTAGAAAGTAAGTATCAAAACAAGTAGGTAAAGACAGATCGAAGAGAAACATACGTCGTCATGTTCTATAAACTTTCCACTGCTTCCAACAGATATTCCAAGAGAGCTGAACATGCCCTTACTCTGCCCGAGATCAGGTTCGCGGTTTTCCTTATTCTTTACATCCATGGTAAATGACTCGCTCTCCAGGAATATCTTGAGGTCCCCATCATGTTGTAGTGTAGGATGGGCCGCAATTTTGTTGAGCATACGCTCCAATGCCGCTCGTCTAGACTCGACGAAGTTGGTATCGAATCTGCCGACTGCCTGCTTCTCCGGAGGAGGCGGTACAACGATTCCAGGGTTGTTTGAATGTAAAGAGTTGTACAGCCATAGAAAGTCTCGGTACCGTCTAGTGACCGTAAATTCAGGTCGTACATATGCCTTCGAAGTTGTCTACATAGGACTGTCAGTTAGCTGCTTGATAGATGAGCGTAATCGAGACAGAGACGGGTTCTCACCTTCGTCCTAACTTGGTAGACTATATGACTGCTGGTGATATCTCCGACTTTATGTGGATCTCCAACGGTAATGTAGAACGATGGCTTCGCAGCCTGTTCAACACTGATACTTTGATTTTGTCGTTTATCTCCGGTTGACAAAGCGGATGCCGGCTGGACAGGCGGAGGCCCCTTTGCCCGCGCAGAAGGACCGTCTTCATCAAGATCAACAGATTCCATCAGCGTTGTCACGCCTGCTACGCTAGATGTTTGCGATGCTGATGAGGTAGGCCGAGCACTCCGAGATGTAAACGACTCCTTGCGCGGGGGCGCAGGTCGCTGGTCCTGTGTCTGAGCATCCGCAGCTGAGAACGAGGATGTCTCGCCCAAAGGCCCGAGAGGATCAAGAACATCTCCTGCAGGTTCTAGCTTGACTACCTGCGCGCTAACCTTACGTGGTGCTCGGGGACCTCGCGCGGCCGGTGGTGACTGAGGAACTGAGAGTGATGTCGACGACTGCTCAGCGGCTGGCTGGGTCTCTTTAGCTAGGTATAGTCAGCAACGCAGATCAATTCAGGTTAACATCTGTCCGAATGCGATAAAACAAAGCCGTACCTGGCTCTTTTCCGTCGTTGACCTTGGAGTGGGAGGGAACATCTGTCAGTCAATCTGTCAGTCCATGTCATTGCAACGTTGGCAAGTAGGGGTTTTGGAAGTTCGAATATACCGCCCCATGGAGAGTCGCTGCCCTCCAAATCCATGGCCAGCAGGCTGGTCTGAGGACTGCTTCTTAGTACTGGCGAAGGGGGGAGTTGTCTGGCTGTGATAACAAGCAAGGAGGGAGTCCGAGATGTTTCTGCGGCTGGCTGGAAAGCTCTCAAGTAAGAAAGCTGTTTGCCTAACCATGACGAAAGTGGTGTAAGTTTGGTAAAATTACGGGTAATATTGTTACCACATGGATATAAATTACGATCCTTTTTTTAACTATCAACGCCCAACTGTTTATTGCAAGGTATTAAGTATCGGCTCATTAGAAATATGTACTGGATAAACTATCGGGCTATGTTCATGTCTAGCAACTCACATCAACTGTCTATTTTACTATCTATGCTGATTCATTAACGACCCACGGCAGGCCGAGAGAATGCATCTGAACAGCCAGTTGGAAGAGATAATCTAGACTCTCGCACTGAGTCTTTGCCTTGGCAGGAGTATCGCCCCAGACGTATCTATGGAATCCGACTTAGTTTGATCTGGATTTTTACGCGGAATAGGGTGATGCCACTTACATTCCATGCCTCCGGACTAGAACGGCGTAGGTATCGGGATATTCCTCCATGGCCTTCTCCAAACTCTCGGTCAAGTCCTCTTCAAATGCGGTATTCTCGATAATCGGAATTTTAAGTGTGTCAAAGAAACCCAGCATGCCTTTACCTTTACCCCTGGGGATTCCCTTGATCTGCTCGATGTTGCTAATCTCAAAACAGCCAGACTTGCCCTTTTCTCGTTCAACAAGCAAGGTGACTAGCACAGCCCATTGTGAATGAGTGTGGATGCAGCAGCCGGCGCCGCGATCAAAGGCAGCGAGGAATAGAGGTGTACAGGCAGATGGGTTCAAAGCAGAAGGTTTGCGGATATATTTACGGGCTGAAGGAGGGTATTTGGGAGTCGGGTAGGAAAGGACGAAGATCTCATTGGGTTTGATAAGCTCCTTTTGTACGCCAGAGGGAGCAATGAAGATGTGTTCACCACGACGGATGGAGGTCTAGTACGCACGGTTAGCTAGAAAACAGCTTGATGGGCAGTCTGCTTTAGTGAGCCGCATACTCCACCTCCAGTACCAGTAACCCATCCTAGGCTGTAGAAGTTCTTGCACATCTCTGGGATCAAGTTTGCTGGATGCTGAGGGTCGTCCGACTCTACGAGATGATCATTGTTATCCCCCTGAAGGGTCTGCTCTGACTTGATATCGGCCATTTTTGCTGGGTATCCTCAGAATCCCAAGTGTAGCCACCAAGGAACAGCTTCTCTGCGTCCAATTGAGTGATAATTTTCCTCTTCAATGTCCCGTTATCTTCCTACTCCGTCGTCTTCATCGTCTTCCTCGTCTTCTGCGGCCTTGAAGCGGGACAGGTGGGATGAAATTAATGACTAATTTATTAGTAATGAGCGGATAAATATACGACCGCGCGGTAACGGCCCGCTATGCGCACGCACTATATACCTAGTCTACACCCACGCACCGCTATGGACCACACCAAGGTGCCGTGGCAGTAAGCTGCTCTGTCGGCAAAGTGAAAGAGGCCACCTTTCAAGCGGCACACCCGTCCTGGTTTGACTTTATATAACCTCCCCAGGTCAACCTCGTTTCGACCTTCGTGTCCTTTCTTCTCTTCTTCTTCTCCTTGTCCAACTCTCTCTCTTTGCTCATTGACCTGCTGCTGTTGCCAGCCTGTTTCTGTCCTCTTGACGCTATTAATACAAGCTGACGGAGTTATCTAATTTTGTTTACTGAGAACATAGCTCTAAGGACCCGGTCGCAATGCGTCTCAACGCCCAGCTCGCGTCCTTGCTGCTCTCGTCAATAGTGCTTGTGGGCTCTGCCCACGGCGCTGACGAGGAGCCAGTGGCAGAAAAGAAGGAGACTTCTTCCATTGAGAGGCCTACCTTTGTTGTACGTTTTCCGTCTTCGAAGCGCACTTTTGTTACTCTGCAAGCTTTCTAACTCAATATGTAGCCTACCACTATCAAAGCCCCCTTCCTTGAACAATTCACCGACAAATGGGATTCCCGATGGTCAGTCTCCCATGCCAAGAAGGAGGATGCGAAATCCGATGAAGAATGGGCCTATGTTGGTGAATGGTCGGTGGAGGAGCCAACCGTCTTCAAGGGTATCGAAGGCGATAAGGGCCTTGTTGTCAAGAACCCAGCTGCCCACCATGCTATTTCCGCCAAGTTCCCTAAGAAGATTGACAACAAGGGCAAGACCCTTGTTGTCCAGTACGAGGTTAAGCTACAGAGTATGTAATTTGCACCTGAAGCTGCCTTGGTTGAGCTTGTAACTGACATATCCTAGACTCATTGAGCTGTGGAGGTGCATACATGAAGCTCCTACAAGAGAACAAAAAGCTTCATTCCGAGGAATTCTCCAATGCCTCCCCGTACGTCATTATGTTTGGTCCCGATCGATGTGGAGCTACCAACAAGGTATTTATTCCCATTGAACCATACCTCCTGAAACATGGTACCTAATTCAATTTCTAGGTTCACTTCATCTTCAAGCACAAGAACCCCAAGACCGGCGAATATGAAGAGAAGCACCTCAAAGCCCCTCCAGCGGTTAAGGTTACCAAGCTCTCGACCTTGTATACTCTCATCGTCAACCCAGACCAGACTTTCCAGATCCGCATTGACGGAGAACCCCTCAAGAACGGCACCCTCCTCGAGGATTTTGCTCCTCCAGTTAACCCTCCAAAGGAAATTGATGACGAGAAGGATACCAAGCCTGCCGACTGGGTTGACGAAGAGAAGATCCCTGACCCAGAGGCTAAGAAGCCTGAGGATTGGGATGAGGACGCTCCCTTCGAGATTGTAGACACCGAGGCCACCAAGCCAGCTGACTGGCTGGATGACGAGCCAACCACCATTCCCGACCCTGAGGCCGTCAAGCCAGAGGACTGGGACGATGAAGAAGACGGTGACTGGGTCGCCCCAACCGTCCCCAACCCCAAGTGCGAGGAGGGCTCTGGATGCGGCAAGTGGGAGCCCCCAATGATCCGAAACCCAGCTTACAAGGGCAAGTGGTCTGCTCCTCTGATCGATAACCCTGCCTACAAGGGAGTTTGGGCTCCAAGAAAGATCCCCAACCCCAACTACTTCGAGGACAAGACCCCTTCCAACTTCGAACCCATGGGCGCTGTAAGTTAAACCTTGTTTAGCCATTCCCTCAATATTGTTCACAAAACTAACATGTTGTAGATCGGCTTTGAAATCTGGACCATGCAAAATGACATCCTCTTCGACAACATCTACATTGGTCACTCTATCGAAGATGCGGAAAAATTCAAGGCCGAAACCTACGACATTAAGCGCCCCATCGAGGAGGCTGAGGAAGAAGCCAGCAAGCCCAAGCTTAGCCCTCAAATCGACGATGAGACCGACATCTCATTCACCCAAGACCCGATTGGCTACGTCCGCGCTAAGATTGACCGCTTCATCTCTCTCGCTCAGGATGACCCCATCGCCGCCCTCCAGGCTGTTCCTGAGGTCGGCGGTGCCATTGGTGCCATTCTCGCTTCCCTTCTTATAATCATCGGCATGTTCGGCCTCTCGTCCCCTGCCCCACCGGCAAAGAGCACCGGAAAGACGGCCGAGAAGACCGAGAAGGAGAAGACCACCGAGGCCGTCACCGCCTCTGGTGCTGACAGCGGCCAGGGAGAGGCAAAGAAGCGCGCTGCAAAGTCAGGCTAGAAGAAGTCACTGACAATTTAAAATCACCATTAATATCAGCATAAATCTAACCTCAACACAGCAAGCAATGCCCGCCGGCTCACCCGCCATGCGACTCAAGTGACATGATGCACAAGAGAAAAAGAACGAATTCCCTCTTACACCTTTTTCCTTTCTTCTTTCCTTGTCTTTCTTATACTTTACCTCTTTTATACCGTTATTGCAGCTGGCGTCTTTGCATCCTTTACATTTGCCATATGGAAAAAAGGGGGAAAGAATGTATTTCTTATCGAACAAGTCGGGGCATCCAGGTTCCCCTTTTCTGCTGCAGCTAAAATGCCAAAGGATGTGGAAGGGGCAGGGCTGGATGGATGGGCTTCTCTTTCGCGTCTTCTAGAGAGATAATCCTTCTACGCACCAGGCCGCGAGTTGATGCTCTGTAAAGTATCTATACCTATCTCTATATCTTCATCATATTAGCTCCATAGCAAATACCAAATATGGGCTTTCCGTTTCCTTTTCTTTTATATGTGCTTACATAATACTCGTCCGGTCCTGCAGCGGCGTCACTGATTGGTCCAATAGAGCCGGCAGAAACCGCTTACCCGAGGAACTTGCTAGCTTCGGCGGCAACTCCAGAAAGGTTAAGTTGCTGGTGGCTGCAACTAACGACTCCGACTTCCAACTGCTGCATCTTCATCTCATCCCAGTCAACGCCTCCCCCTCTCCCTGCTCAGGTCTAGCTCCAAGACAACGACGACAGAGATAGAGACATAGCCTGCTATCATGGCCTCGAGAGCTGCCACCCGTTTGACTGCATTCCAGCGCTCCCTGGCTGCTGCTTCTCCCCGCAGCTCCCTTGCCCGCTCCCTCACCACAGCAGCCCGTACCGGCAGCACCAGCACCAGCACATCCATGATGGCCTCATCCAGGAATAGCTCGGCTATAGCTATCCGCAGACTGCATGCCACGGCTCAGCAGCTCAAGCCTGCTGCCGCTGCAACCGCCTCAACCACCTCCGCAGCATCCACGGCTACCTCATTCCCCCAGTCCCACGAACGCATTGCCTCCCCCATCGACACCACCAACTTTATCGACAACGAATTCACTGCTTCTCGCGCAGAGACATGGATTGACCTGTTCGATCCTGCTACCAACAACCTGGTTACTCGTGTTCCCCAGAGCACCGAGGAAGAGATGAAAGCTGCCGTTGCCAGTGCCCAGGCTGCGTTCCCGGCTTGGAAGGCCACCAGCATCATGGCCAAACAGCAGATCATGTTCAAGTTTGTCAACTTGATTCGTGCCAATTGGGACCGTCTTGCTGCCAGCATCACCCTTGAGCAGGGTAAGACCTTTGCCGACGCTAAGGGAGATGTTCTCCGTGGTCTGCAGGTAGCCGAGACCGCCTGCGGTATCACCACCCAGATAACCGGTGAGGTGCTCGAGGTTGCCAAGGATATGGAGACCAGAAGCTACAGAGAGCCATTGGGTGTCGTCTCCGCCATTTGCCCATTCAGTAGGTGTCCCCATACATATGCTTGCCTCTCACTATTGATCTGTTCAATAGCATAGTTGCTAACGCCAGATAGACTTTCCTGCTATGATTCCGCTCTGGTGTATCCCAATTGCTACCATGACTGGTAACACTCTTGTCATGAAGCCATCTGAGCGTGACCCCGGTGCCGCTATGATCCTTGCCGAGCTTGCCAGGGAAGCTGGTTTCCCCAAGGGTGTCATCAACATCATCCACGGATCTGCCAAGACTGTCGACTTCATCCTTGATGCTCCTGAGATCAAGGCTATCAGCTTCGTTGGAAGCAACCGCGCTGGTGAATACATCTTCACCCGTGGTTCTGCCAACGGCAAGCGTGTTCAGGCCAACCTTGGTGCCAAGAACCACTGCGCCGTCCTTCCTGATGCCAACAAGAATCATGCCCTGAACGCCATTGCAGGCGCTGCCTTCGGTGCTGCTGGCCAGAGATGCATGGCCCTTAGCACCCTGGTCATGATTGGTGAAACCAAGGAATGGCTTCCTGAGATCGCCGAGCGTGCTCGTGCCCTCAAGGTCGACGGTGGGTTCGAGGAGGGAGCTGATCTCGGTCCCGTAATCAGCCCCGAGAGCAAGAAGAGAATCGAGGATATCATCGCGACCGCTGAGAAGGAGGGCGCTACCATCCTCCTTGATGGCCGTGGCTACAAGCCCGAGAAGTACCCCAACGGTAACTGGGTTGGCCCAACCATTATCACTGGCGTCAAGCCACACATGACCTGCTACAAGGAGGAGATCTTCGGCCCAGTCCTTGTCTGTCTCGAAGTTGACACCCTCGATGAGGCTATTGAACTTATCAACGCTAACGAGTACGGCAACGGTGCTGCTGTTTTCACCCGCTCCGGCCCAACTGCCACCAAGTTCCAGCGCCAGATCGAGGCTGGCCAGCTTGGTATCAACGTGTAAGTGTTTCTCATTCCACAAAATTGCCAATCACATTAAGTATTTAACTAATGTTCCTACTATAGCCCCATCCCTGTCCCACTCCCAATGTTCAGCTTCACGGGAAACAAGAAGAGTATCGCTGGTGGCGGAGCAAACACGTTCTACGGCAAGCCTGGCCTCCAGTTCTATACCCAGCAGAAGACCGTCACCAGCCTGTGGAGAAGTGAGGACGCAATCAGCAACAAGGCAAGCGTTGTCATGCCCACCCACAGTTAATTGATTTCCTTTCATATAAAAAGACAAGAAAACGAGAAAGAAAGACACATACGCCCGGTTCTAGCCCTGCCATTTTTACATGTTCGCGGATAACATAAACTTCCTCTTTTCACCATAGATTGTCGCACATTTCTAGTCTAGACATCCTTGACCAGCGTACCAAATCGGCTCTCAGCCTCATGGCTGGAATACGCAACGTTACTACGATATGATCCAGAAATTATATTTTGGGTAGTAGCTTGTGCCTTGATTATGTTCGGAGATAAAAGGAGCGTTTGTTTGACACGATTAACTGTGTTGTAAAGAATGTTGAATTCGATACCAAATTGTTCAGCGCTTGTCTGTTGAAACAAGGAGAACCTTCAATAATTTAAAAAGAAATCAGCCCGTCCTACGTTTATTGGTATTTCACCTAGTAGTCGTCTCCCCGAGATATCACCTCCTTGCAATTGGGCCTGAGTAGAACGGTCTATTCAACGGTGGGTTAGCGTATCTATCCATGCAAAGGGTAAGTACACTTACATGTTCAAACTGCGCGACATATGAGCCTGGCACATCAACGAGCGGTGCATAGCACTCTACGATATCATTTGAAATGAGCGATCTCATACCAAGATGATAGTTCTTCACCCCCATATGCTCAAGATATCGTCTAGAAAAGACTAGCGTTCCGAAATTCTCGCGGATGGTCTTCAACAGTGACTTGGCAGATGCATGATGAAGACCAGCAGTGCTAGCCTGCTCGTTGAGCCCGTAACCATATACCCCGGCTTCATCCCGGGTATAGCCCTTTCCAGTGCTTCCAAAGGTTTCAATAGCAAAAACGTCACCTTCTTCCATGCATTGGGTGGTCTTCGACTTGACAAAGGGGACTTGCTTTTCGCCATGAATCTTGTAGCGCAGAATGTTATGACCAGTAAGGCTACGAAGGGCCTTCACAGGAATGACTTTCCCATTGATTTCAACTTCATAACTTTCCATCACTTCTTGGATTTCTCCACTAATATGATCAATTCTAGCGTCAACACCAGCTTCCTACATAGCGGTTAGTACTATACTTGTCACGGAAGAGTATAAACAGGCCCCATAGAAGATACCTTGATTCCGGTATTTGTGGCTGCTTTCACGGCTTTGAGTAGATTATCGTAAACAGGGCTAGAAGCCATGGTAAAGGCACTGTCTACAATTCTTCCATTGATATGAACTCCAAAGTCTATTTTCAAGACATCATCATGCTGGAGGATAACCTCTTTGGCTCCCGGGTTTGGGGTCCAGTGAGCTGCAACATTGTTGAGGCAGAGCCCAGTCGGGAATGCAAGACCGGCTTTCAGAGCGTCGCCGGTCTCAATTCCTTCGTGACCGGTAAGTGCGCGGACACCAGTCTCAATCTCATGTGCAAGCTCACTCATTGAAACCCCAGGCTTCGTGATTGACTGTACATACTGACGGACCTGACGATGAACTTCAGCAGCTTGGCGATAGTTAGTCAGAAACTCGTCATTCATGTTTTGGATAGCAGCCTGATGACGAAGTTCTTCCGCAGTTGTGCGTTGAAGATTGTCATTGCAAGCGGCATACTCAACAATCTCGCCCTCTGGGTATCGCTGATCATGAAAGATGCTGGGTAGCGGCATTCGTGGGGGAGTTGTCTGTTGCCCATTTGACGCCTTCTTCTTTTTCTTCTTTTTGTTTTTTCTTTTTCTCTTCTTGCCGTCTATGATAAAAAAATTAGCAGTGTGTTAGAAGGGTACAACAGCCTAGTTGGTTTACCATTGTTCGGCTGGCCGCCGGACTTTAGGTCAGTTCCGATCTTTTGATAGTCATTATTTTCCCCTTCCCCATCATCGTCATCTCCGTCAAGCACGCCTTGAACAAGTCCACTTGCGGCAGCTGGTTTGGGAGGGTTGATAATAGCAGCCGCACTACCAGTGGGCGATTCTGCTCCAACGTTAGTAACAGACAAGCACAGCAGCAGGGGTTTCTTTTGGTTTACCATTTGGCCCCTGGCGATAACCTTCTGGTGACTTGGATCCCATAATTTACACTGACCTGTTCTCATGAAGCACGTCGTTGTCATTAGTTTGGTTGTACTCCGTAGTTGAGACTTGAGCTGAGGTTGGAGACAGTTATAATGGAAGTCGCATGTCCGTCTTGGCGCATCCTTCGCCGTGCGTTCTCCGTCTTTCTCATGCCTTGTGCTAGCCTGGCAAGTATAAAGTGAGATTGCCAGAAATAATACTAAAGAAATACTCTCCCACTTGTAACCAGTGCATTCAAAAGCCGGGAACTTATTTGAGTATGGCGTAAATTTAGAGGATATAAACTTGTATTGGCATGAATTACGTGCCAAACTAATTATTCAAAAAGAGAATCATCCGTAGACAATTCATACTCAGAATCCAACCATTCCAAGGGCTGAAAGCAAAAGATAGTGATATCATGGATAAATGGGCAGGTAGATAACCAAGTCGCATCTAGTCTATGAACGGGTATGCAAAAACTCTTCAGACTGCGCAGAGATGGGCTCTGAAAATGCAAAGTCTTTCGACACACATAATCGGCAATAAATTACTCCTCTTGGCCGAGATAACCATAGACAAGTCTGACTTTGCTGCAGACACCGTTCTTGGCAACGACGATACGGCGAGTGTAGTATCGTGCGCCGTTGATTACTTCGAAACCCCAGACCTTATAAAACGTTAGCTGTGAATAACTAAATATGTTGAAGGAGTTGCCTTACCTGTTCGGCAGTCCAGCCGTTGTCAACACTCTCAACCCAGCTCTGCAAGAATGGCTCGCTGCCCTCACTCTCATCAACAGCCCAACCGTCAGACGCAGATCCGTCAGCTAGGACGTCTCCGTTGAGAAACTTGGCAACACCAGCATCTTCCTCCTCCTTTCCAACCTTGGTCTGTATCTCAAGGTCAGGAACAGTCTTGGAGCCATCTTTCTTAGAGCTGACGAAGCGAGTCTGGCCCTTGACGGTGCCGAAAATGTGATCGGTGTGCTCCCTGACGTTCCAGCCGAGCTCACGCTTCTCGGTGGTGCCAGAGATTCCGCCAGTCAGGGTCTGCGCAATATCAATGTGGACAGTACCCTCTTCAGTGTACTCCTTGATGTGTAGGGTGATAGTGGCTAGGCCGATGGCCTTGCGGGTGAACCATGAGATTCCTTGCTATAGACTTGTAAATAAATGCCTCGTATGCAATGTCTTGGGGGAAACCTATAACGTACAAGCTGTAGGGTTGGGTCGGTGCTGTCGGAGAGCGAACTATCCTAGTCGTCTGTTAGACCCCGCATATTAAATTAGAGGCGACAAAATAGAGGTATCAGGCCCATATGGTATCCTCTTTTGTTTAAGCTGGCTATAAAATCCAGTTCTTCCAAAGGACCTTGGGCTCTGCAGAGGCTCCTCGACTTACCATAGTCCATCTTCCAGTCAGGTTGTGAACAGTAGCTTCCTTTGGAGCAGCCATTTTGATAATGTGATGTAATAGGCAAAGATAAGTGCAGGGGACGAAGATAAATTTCGAGAGAGCAGACTTGCGATCCAGATATGAGTAGCAGCAGAAGAAGAATATGCTGATGAGAAGAGGAACCCCACGACTGTTAAAGAAATACCTTTTTAAAAGCGTCGTTTGAATTAACTAGTTAGTTACTCCGTAAAATGTGATGGAGACGGTAAACCTCGGAATAGCAGGAAACTTCCGACTTGTGCATTATTTATCATGTGCAAGTGACGGCATTGAACGTGGGGAAGAACTCCGCCAAGGATGCCGGCAAATCGTTTCTGAATCCAGGAACGAAAGTTGAATGCCACCACCCACAAATCGCTGTGCTTCGTTTGACACCCTTCCATGAGTAAAACGGGGTCGGCTGGAACAAGCAGCACTCCGTTGTGGCAAGCACATGTAGTCCCCGTCCTCAGCCCCAGCGTTCTGATGTGCCCCGGAAACTTCCCGTCCACAGCATTAGTAGCAGTTTTTATATTCCCCCTTCCCCCCTGCCCTCCTGAACTGTTTGTAGGTGCAATTATTAGCGCGGAAATAAGAGCCCATGGGAGCTTGCTGAACCCCTTTTTGGAATTGCCCGAGAATTTATGTTTGTTGTCTCGATTTTCGGGGGTCTTTCCCACGGCTTGTGAAGGGGCAAGCCCTAACTGTAGCTGCCACCCTATTATTGGTTAGTGAAGAAAGTCATTATTGAATAGATGGGAGTAAGTCATCATTTGGCCTATCGAAACCGCATTTCTTAGTTCAATTATGCCACCATTGCCTTCTCTATCGTAGCGAGTGCAGGCATAGCGAGCTTGTGCAGCCGGGAATTCGCTGTTGGAAGTTGGAAACCGGAACGTTGAGGGAAGTCGATTTAAAGGTGTTGGTAGTCACGTGATACAAACATGGCGCCCGCGCGCGGAGAGAGATTTGGAGGTGAAGACGAAGATGAGAGAAGGATGTATAGAGTCAGCAGCATAGACAAGAAGCGAGACGGGGACTAAGAAACAACTAAAATGGCGTTTAATAAGAAATACGCTGGACTTCCTGATCTGGTATGTGCCCTTATGAGAAATACCGCATAGGAGTGACCGCGGTTTGCTAACACATGGTGATAAGGACCTTGCTCCTGATATCTATGAAACCCCCGAATTGACAGACGCTTCTACGCTGCCGGTAACATTTACTCGCCCTTAATGCGGAGTCTGGGGATTTACATGCTGATGGAAGAATACATTAGGCCACAACGGTACGCTCGTCGTCACCCTTCGATCCGGAACAGTCTTCAAACCCAGAGATCGATGGCCGTAGATTACGAGTTGATGAAGCTCGTTCACATTTCGAACCTGTTCGGGTCGATGCCAAAGACGTGGACTTCTCAGACAGCATTGCGTCTAAGAAGAAATCCTACCGAACGATAAGGGGCCCAGGACGGCAAAATAGGGTAGAGCTGGTACTTGGAGACCTTAGTGACGAAGAGGACGAAACCCTTGAGAGAAAGCTAGCTCGACTTCGAAGGGAGACTGAAGAACTAAAAGAAGAGCTTGCCAGCAGGAAAGCCCAAAGGGATGGCGATGAAAAAGCAGAGGAAGGTGAGACACATGGCGACCATGATGAAGGAATCTTGGAGCTTAGCCGGACTTTGGATACCCTGTACACTTCTTCTAAAGGGACCAGTCCCACGGCAGAGGCCGCGTTATCCCATAAACTCTCTACAGACGTATACAACGGCCAACGTGCTTTGGGCCAGGGGCCTGTAGGTGCCGATGGGTCTTCCACTTCCCAGCCCAGCCCTAACGCCTCAATTCTATCCCAAGCGGCATCTTTCGACGCACGACTCGCACTGCTAGAAGCCGCGCTGGGGTTGAAGAACACACCTGTACCAGTATCACCAGACGACCCATCAGACATGGATATCCAGCCTATTCTACCATCACTCAATCATCTTTCTTCCCAGCTCTCGACACTCAGCAGCACCCTTACTGCTAACCAATCGACAAATACCGATCGACCATCCGGCCCCTTGTCGGTAACGACAACTCCACATATTGAAGCATTGAGCAGCAAGATCCGCAAACTCACTGCTGACGCTGAAGCACTTACCACTGCCCGACAGAGAGCAACCGATGCAGCTCGTGCAGCCTTTTCTGCCCGTATTGCTGCTGCTACATCTGACGAACCACAGCCTTTCATGGATCCTACACTCTCTACCTCCGCAGCAGTAGAATCGGACGCTGCTGCATCTGAACAAACTGCCAAGATACACGCTTTATATACAACCCTGCCCACCATTACCTCTTTACACCCCTTACTTCCTACTGTATTAGAACGATTACGTTCTTTACGTGCTATCCATGCCGGAGCTGCAACGGCTAGCCAGGACCTTGATGCGTTAGAACAACGTCAAGCTGATATGAAGAAAGAAATAGATCAATGGAGAGAGGGACTCAAGGCTATGGAGGAGAAGGTCAAGGAAAGTGAAGAGACAATGAAAGGGAACATGGAAGTCATGGGCCCTTGGGTTAAGGATTTAGAGAAAAGGCTAGACGCCTTGAACCAATAGTCATGATTCCCTGTGTGTCGAGTTCGAATTTTCCTAACATACCCCTAAGTTATTGCTCTCACTTGACCTATATAATACAATAATCCGTCACCCTTTAATAATGATATCTCCATGAAGTGATACACCCGGTAGTACAGATAGATATGAAGAATATTCTTCAGAATGGTGTTTAGAACATTCATCTGATATGTTTCATGATCCTGATCTTTGGGGCCAACCGAGCTTCAACCCACCAGCCGCGTGTGATACGTTTTCTTGCACCCGCCTTGAACGATTCCCAATAATCAACTCCTGTATCCCCAAAGAATGCCCGCAAGATCATAGTCTCGACACCACAAGCGTAGCAGTCATCAGCACCCGGTCGAACAATGCGGATCCCATCATATCCATAAGCGTTACCAATACGCTTCCAATTACCCATTCCGCGGAGAACCGCCTCGTCTTCAACAAGTGCATAGTCAATTCGACCCCAGAATTCAGAGTTTCTCTTTTCAAGTTCGCTTTCTGTCTTGTCATATATCCATCTAGACTCTCCAGCTTTGAGTTCGGGAAAGCTACCATCGTTTGAGCCAGGGAGACGGATCATTGGGGACCTGGGAATTGGCATTTCCAAGAAATGAGTTGCTCCAGTTTGGCACGTTAATGTGTCCATGTGGGCTGTAATGACTGGTTGAGTGTTATGGGCGAGAGCATGCACTTGCTTCATGGCCGCTCCGCCTGGGTAGTTGGCCATGGAAATGGGCAGAAGGATGAGGAATGAGATCGCGAACGAGGCCAAGGTTGAAAGGACAAGGGAGAGGGAAAGGAGGCAGTAAATAATGGATTTCGCTCGACGAGTCCAGACGTATGATGCTCCAAGTGAAGCAATGCCGGTAAACGGCGGTATTGTGTAGATTATAAACCGCCATTCCTTATGCGGCTGAAGGCTCATTACCGCAATAAAGCTGATGAGCGGAATGAAGAGTGACTGGGCAGCTTGACGGAGCGGATGGATCAGACAAGCAATAGGGATACACACAATGTATACCAACGGGTTTAAAAGAAGACGAGGCAGGGCATTGGTCAAGTATTGGTACCACGGGTCTGTACCCCAGTTTGAAGCCTTCCCCTGAAGAACATTGTATGCAAAACCAGCCAATTCAGGCCAGAGGGGAAACTTCTGCCAAAAGAAAGAATCAATCAGTATGGTGATGGTTAGACCAATCAAAACACCGCCAATGCCTGCTGGAATTATTTCTCGACGTAACCCTATCCTCCCCTGAGCCCAGAGGTATATCGTTGTTGTGCCTAGTAAGACTGCGATTTCAGACCGGAAAATCACTCCTGCAATGGTGAGCAGGTAGAGCGATAGTCGATATTTCCTGCTCATACGTTCGCTAGATGATGCGTGTAGACATGTCACGAGAAGGGTATAGGCAAAGGTAGCTATTGGTCATTGGTAAATAGATAGACAAAGAAAAAAACGCTATGTAAGATGAGAACGGTACAAGGGGTATGCATACTGATAGGTAACGCAAACATATTCGGAAGGGTCCTCGAAGCATAGTACATAATATGGAACTGACTATTTTGGAACAGGAGGTACCATATTCCAGTAGTCAGTCCAAATGACCTGCTAAGGGCACGAGCAAACCCTCCTAAAGCGAGGAAATTAATGAGCCACAGAACACCGCGTACTAATAGGTATGTTAGCATAATATGTATGTAGATGCAAGGGTACTAAAACTAACCTATGGCTTGGGGGTCACCACCGGTGATACGTATCACCGGCTGAGCAACGCCAGCTAGAAGGACAGCGCCCACGAATGTCCTTGGGACGGATCCAGGAAAGCTAACATGATCATATTGGTTGAGGACAGGCAACGGGTTACCCACTGAGGGCACTCCGTACTTTAATATGTCATGGGCTGCCTGGATATTAAAGGACTCCTCAACCTTGGTAAAAGGGGACAACCAAAGGTAAGCAGTGCCAATGATGCAGCTGACTGCCAGCGTAAACACGAATATCAGATTCTGCATATCATCTGGCACTAGAAGAATAGACAATTTTTAAACACCAACTAATTCACATCAAACATATCATGGGTATCAGGAGAATTGTAAGCTTGACTGGTATGTTGACATTGGGATCAGCATGTAGTTGCATTGGAGTTTTGCAGGAGCAAGTCACGTGAAAGCTCCAGCTTCCAACACGTCGTTGAAGGTTATCAATCAATCACTTATTAACTTGCAAGGCCGCAACGAAGTCGACTCTTTGGGCTGCGCTTTCTACTCTCCCTAACCAGCACTTGGGACGTGAAGTGATTTCTAGTAATCAATCTTGAAAATGTTCTTCTTTGGCCTCGGGAAACTATTTCAAGGTATGCCCTCTTGTCAGGGACGCATCTATACCAATGCAACACACCCCCTCAAGGAATCTGCAGGAAACCAGGAGACTTACAAGCTATCTGCCTTATCCATAGTGGTAATACTTATAATAAACGCCATCGCCATTCTATCCGAGGATCGCTTCCTAGCACGAAGTAAACGACCCCCACCAACAGCCATCGCATACCCATACTCCCTTGGCTTCCCTCTCTTATCCTGCAGAAATGACGATGCTAACTACTTGATAAAAGTCGGCTGGAGCCGAACACAGTACGATGCAGGGTTCGGAGCAACACACGATAACACCAGCATAAAAGCGAAATCCGCCGATTTAATCGCTAGTGTTCGGACAGTCATGAGGAGTACGTCTACATACATTCCTTCGTGGGGGATTTGTTCTAACTATTCGCGTTATAGTCCCGTTAATCGCTATAAATATGCTGGTTATATTCTATGAATTGGTTCTGGGGTGATTCTTGCTTATAAAGTTATAATGATTTGTGAATTGAATCGATGTTTGGCGTTTTATATATGATACTTGCCTTCTTTCCCGCCTGGCACCGCATCCACTTCCAGACATTGCGCACCGTCATGGCTGCTGGAAGGGCATCGGAGCAGCGTCCCAACCTCCGCCGAAAGAGGTCAGCGGTGGTGGCTCCGAATTGGTCCGGGGCCGTCTCTCAATCAAATATCAAATGATACGGGGGCAATGGTAGTGACTTAACGAGGGATGGGAAGCAAAGTGAACCAAGAGAAAGATAAATTGGAGAATAAACCTCCCCCAAGACCAGTGAATCCAATCAATCAATCATATTAACATTTAACATTTCATTAGCGATGCATAGTTAGCCATGTACCGGGCTATATTGAACATCAACATCAACATCAACACACACTTGTCTCTTGCATGTAATTAGTTCAGTCCTTGTTTTTCCATCAGTCAAATCTGGCATGCCATACTATATATGTAAATGCACAGGAAAAGAGAAAGATAGTGCAAACGAATGATCTGATGTCAACAAGTGAAAATTGAACGGAAGAAGGACACCTGTCTTTTCTGGACGGTGTAAAGAATGGGAATTGGCATTTAAATCGTCTTTGGTTTGGTATCAGGCTGTAGATCGTGGGGTAGAAGGGAATGATGGACGGAATACATGGCACGTTAAAAGCGAGGGAAGTGTAAGGCTCTATATACAATCCAAAGGGGGGCGGAGAGGTATGGATGAATCACGGCAAATATATGCAGGGAAGAGAAAGATGGTCGGCTAGAAGGAAAAAAAAGAGGTGATGTGATAACCAGCGACTCCGCGTAAATGGGTAGAAAAGATAGGGAATATGAAGAAAAATTGAAGAAAAGATGAGACGCCGATGAAAGCCAGCCAACCAACCGGTGTATGTATGTGGGTATGTAGTATATGGCAAACTCAGATAAGTGGTACAGATGCGAGATGATTGACGATCCAAGCGAGAGGCAGACGGGTAAAGAAGGGCAGTAGGTAGGTGTGAAGTGTCAAGTTATAGCACACTGAAAGACTTTTTGCGGAGGCTGAATCTGCTTCGTCGGGTGGTGGGTTGTTTCGGCGGAGATGGAGTAGGGGGTGGTTGAGGCAGCGAAGTGATCTGCGACTGTTGCTGCTGCGAGGAAAAATCCTCCTGCTCAGCCTGTGCGAGTACTCTGGCGGCTAGATGGGGTTGTTCGCCTGTTCTAGACCCGGAGGCAGAGCCTGAAGCGGGAGGTTGGTTGCCTGCATCAGTGGTTGTGCTGGATGAGGTATCGAGTTCCCGTCGTTGGAAGTTTTTGGGCATGATAGTGACGTCTGAAGCAGTAGGGTTGCCGTTCATGGCAGAAGCAGAAGCAGTAGGTAGGTCTGGCACTTTGTCCTTATTGTTGTTGTTGGCGGTGCTGTTGTCTTTGTGTTTTCTGCTGTAGCTGAGTGTTCGGCTGCCGAGTTTGAGTCTGCCCAGTCCGCCTGCGATTCCGTTGATGCCGTTCGTGAAGCCATTTGCAATTCCATTGGTGTTTCCATTCCCGTTAGCATTGGTGCTGCCGTTACCAGTGGCGCCGTCAGATGCACCCTCAGAGGACAAGCGTTTCTTCTCAGAGGACAGTCTCTTTTTCTCCTCTTTGGCCGTGAGTTTACTTGCGTCCAGGGCAGATTTGATCTGCTGTTCTTCCCTCTTCGCTATTTCCCTCAGACGGGCGTCGGCTTTCTCCTGTTCCTTGCGTTTCTGCTTCTGGGTTTCTTTCTCCTGGGCCTTGCGGTCCTTTTCTTCGCGAGCTCGTTCCTTTTTGGACTGAATTTCAGCGGCTCGGTCAGGAGTTCGAGACATCAGGGGAATACGAGGCAGAGAGATGGGCAGTTTGTTAGACGATGGCGTAGGTGCAGTGGCTGGTTGTGAATTGGCTGCCGTTGTAGGGAGGGCGGTTGGCGGGGCATCGCCTATATTCGACAACTGCGGTGCGCTGGGTATCAGTTTGATGGGGTTGTATGAGCCTGCAGTTGAGCTGTCTGTTGTTGTAGGGAGCTGGGGTATGGCACTGCGAACCCGACTGATATCCTGTGGCGGTGTTGGGATTGGCAGGTTTCCGGTTGTTTTCAAGTCCAGGGCCGCCATGGGTGCCAGATCCGCATCCTGCGACTTTGAAGCGGCAGACATGCGCTCGTCACTCTGCAGCTCGCGCTGCATGGCCTCGAAGGTAGTTTCCTGGTAGAACAAGACATATGCACAAGCCTGACCGGGCTTGTCACCGAAGAAATTGCGCACGTAGCTTTTGTCCACGGGTTCGACCATCTCGTCGTCGAACAGCAGCCAGCCTCTGTCTTCGGTTTTTATGATAGCTACATAATGGCCATGGTAGGGCCCACCGCCAATATGCACGACAACGGCATAGAGCTCGTACAAGCGGTCCGGGTCCTCGGCATCATCGGTGGTATTGAAGAGTCGTAGGTAGTAAGGATAGACGACACGATGGAACAGCTTCTGTAACCTTTGCTGGTCTTCGGTGTACTTGAAGCGTTTCAGATGCAGGGCCAATATCCTGGGCAGACGCTTTATCTTCATTCTCTTTTCAGCTTCCTGCAGGCCACCGCAGTTATCACAGTGGAACTTGTTGCGTTCGCAGAGCATCTCCTCTTGCGAGAATTTCCGCAGACATGAGGTTACGGAGGAATGCTGTTCCAGGTCGACGGAGAGATCGAGGAATGCCTCATCACGCTGGGATTTCTTTTCGCAGGTAAGACACTCTGTTTCGGAAGTGAGTTTCCCCTCGAACAGCTCGTGGACCCAGCGAGTGCTGTAAGGGGTCTTTGCGCTGCCACCGACAGAGGTAGCCAGAGTAGTCGCGAGGGAGGTTGATGTTGCGGTACTTGACTCCGAGTCGGCATCTGCTTCGAGCATGGACGTCCGATTTGCCTCGGCCTCGACATTGTTGACCACTTCGTTGAGCAGCAGGTTCAGAAACTCGTGGGCGTCCTGGTGCATGGCTGTTCTGAACATCTCGTTTTCCCGCCGTAGAACGTCGAGGAAGTGCTGGGGTCTGACGACGCCAACACGTTCTTCACTGGCCGCTATGGACTCGAATATGTCCTTTAACGAGGTAAAGAGGGACTCCTGCATGCCGTAGTTTTGAGAATTGTCAGTTGTCTCGAGGACGGGCAGCGTATGCATGGCGACTTTCTTCTTGTACTCTGGCGAGTCCTTGTCCTCTGGCTTTGGAATCTGGTTCTGTGGGGTGAGTGTTGGCCTGACTCCATTGCTGGTGGCGAGCTGCTGCTGCTGCTTGAGCTTGGTCTGGAGCAGTGCTTCTTCAAGCGAGATGTCTGGGTCCGGGTACTTGAAGTTGGTCGAGAGTGCGTGTTTGAGAGACTCTGGCGGGGAGCGCTGGGGGTAGTTTATGACGGACTCTCTAAAGGGGGCGGAGTAATATAGACATTGGAGGATAGAATTGCAGTAGCTGCGAGTGGTAAACCTGTTAGGACGACATCACATCCAAGACAAGAGGTCCCTGACTAACCATGTGTTGGCGAATGGGGCCTAGAAGATATATCAGTACAACTTCCCCCTAATATAATAAAAAATAGCAAGGAGATATAAAAAAAAAGGACTTACATTCTCCATGCCAAAGAACTTGTCACTGCCATCGCTTTTGAGCGGTCCGGCGTCCGAGAGGAGTTTCTGGAGCGGCGTCTTGGGCAAGGGAGCCGAGTCCTTCTTCGAGGTTGCGGTACCGTTGGCGGAGGTGCTGTTGGCCTGGATAAAAGCAAAAAGAGAAGAGAGAGAGTCGATAATCAGCAAAAAATGATGTCACTTTTCATGCAAGCTGCGGTGTCCAACAAGAGCTCCTGACGTACTCCATTGCCTCTGAACTTGCCAAAGAACGAGCTCATGGTGAACCGCGAGCTCGAGGGTCTGGCTGTCACCGGCTCTCACGCAGCCGAGCCAGAGAAGGGCCGGCGCAGAGCAGCACAGGAACGAAATATATAAATATATATAGCACTATATATGTGTGCGTATATGCGACGATCGAGTCAACAGACAGGCGGTACGGAGGCGCGCTGGACCATCTGGATAGGAACAAGGGCGAAGGAGCAGAGGAGGGAAGAGGAAGAGGGAAGCGTCTTTGTAGCAACGGCGACGATCGTATTTCGGCGAGGGTCTCTTTTGTCGACGCAGGGCTGCAGGTAGGGGAACTAAGAAAGGCGACCAAGAGCGGATCTTGCCGTGGGTACAGTCGGGGTAAAAGGGCCGACCGGGACAGCGAGAGGGCCAGCGAGGCTCAAGCGAGGAAGAAGAAGCAGAAGAAGGAAGCCCTGCAGCTGGCGGACGGTCGAGGGCGAAGGTGTTTCACGCAGGGAGAGGAAGAGACGAGAAGGGCGTCTGGTTAAGTAGTTTTAGTTGGCCTAGGGCCTTGGAGAGCGGAAGGCTGCCAAGGGACGGCGACGGCAGAGAAGCAAGACGGTAGAAGAAGAAGAGAAGTAGAAGAAGAGAAGAAGAAGCAGAGAAGAAGAAGCAGAGAAGAAGAAGCAGAGTAAAGAAGAGAAGAAAAAGACGAGAGTCGCAGTGCAAAGTCGCAGCGAGAAAGGCAGCATGCTGACTATGGCGCGGTACTTTGCGGCTGGGCGGGCGTTTGGTGCGGGCGCAGGTACCTCTGCATGGCAACTATGCGAGACCACCAGCCATCCAGGACGGCCAAAGAGACAGCCAGAGAGACAGCCAGACAGCCAACGACGCTGCCCCCCCCCCCCCCCCCCCGGCTTGCCTGGCCTGCGGGCTTCCCAAGGGCAGGGGAAAGTCTCTTTCTTGGGGCGGCTTTACCTCCGCCTGGCTTGCGGGTTTTCTGGTATGGGGGGGCCCTTGTTGTTTTTTTTTCCAAGGCGACCCAAGGCGAAACACCCCAGGCTATACTGGAATCCTTCCCCCGGATAATCCGTTTCTCCGCCGGGTATCCGGGGCTAAAAATGGATATCTAGGCATTAAGGGGGGACG